>NW_027188731.1:0-13897 GCF_041381155.1 Argopecten irradians | reverse complement strand
GTTTTTTCCGTGGTACACCTAGTACATGTGACGAACTTGACAGACCGAGTTTCCTGAAATAGCTGTTGTAAATATATAAATATATATGATTGGAAAAAAATCAAACATAGAAAGAGATAACACACAATCAGGTTATACTAGCTGTAGAAGAATACATAATATTGATTTAAAATATAATAATACTGTTAATGAATAAAATATGAAGGTCAAGAAGAAAGTATCTGCTAAAACATACCTGTCCAGTTTCATAATTATGGTAAGGTATATCTAAAATGTTAATTTAATTCTTAATTTGAACTTTATACTGAATAATCAAGTGGGGAAGTACACAAATCGTCGATCGCCAAGCTGTCAACGCGTGCATATTATAAGTTACCGGTACATGTGTGTTTGCACATGTGTACGTTACTATTTTAATCTCCCGCTAAAATTGCGCCAAAATTAGAAGCAGTCCTCAACCGATCATATGTCGACATGTCAAAGGCCACGAACCGATCTAAAAGTACGCGAAAGGGTAGTGAAAATATACAATATTGGGGTGTCATTTGGAAATATATATCTAAAGCGGTCGGCGTTTGTAAATCCACCTGTCGAACAGCAAAGTTCTCTGCTTCCACATGTTCGGCCTATCATGACACCAACAAAGGTCAGTGAAGAAGTTGTTAAATTCGTTGAATATCAGACTATATTTCGTATTTCGCTGGAAAAAATGTTCTGTTCACCATAAAAAGTCAAAACGAATGGCAGGCTAAACAGCTTTATTGCGCACACACGTTTTTCTCTTCTATTTTTAGATCAACTCAGCCAATCACAATGCGTGTTACATAAACACTTCACCTGTAACATGTAGCGATGTTATCTACTACAGTAAGTCGATACACTAGTACTGTAACACAATCATGCAATCTTATGATAGAACGACTGTAAAGGTGGTATGAACGCAATGGAATACAGACATATTCTACATATAGAGCTAACGCGGTACATTGAATATGTCTGTATATGTCTAACCCTAACCCTTGCGTTCATACCAAATTTAACGCAATCAAAACACCGTTCAATCTCTATTTTTAGAGCAAGCGTGTACTTTACCTGTGTTTTCAATTTGATGGAAAAAATTATCACATTACAAAATGCTGTAAAGCCCTCGGCAAGCCTGGGGTTTACAAGATTTTGTGACCATCAATTAGAATACCCATATATACTTTATATCAATATATGAAATATTCTTTTAGTAAGATAGTATACAAAGCCACGCGAGAGTACAGAAATCAGAATTATAAATACTTACCTGTATATGAGAGTAGAGAAATATGCAACATATTGCATACCTGTACATGAGAGTAAAGAAATATGCTATGTACTACATACATGTACGTGAGGGTAGAGAATTGTGTAATATATTGTAATATATTGTATACATGTACGTGAGAGTAGAAAAATATGTAATATATTGTATACATGTACGTGAGAGTAGAGAAATATGTAATATATTGTAATATATTGTATACATGTACGCGAGAGTAGAGAAATATGTAATATATTGTAATATATTGTATACATGTACGTGAGGGTAGAGAAATATGTAATATATTGTAATATATTGTATACATGTACGTGAGAGTAGAGAAATATGTATTACATACATGTTCATGATAACATGGAAACGGTAAAATAGTTAACTATAGAATAAAATACATACCTGTACGTGATTTAGTCTTTGGTTGTCTCTACATGGTTTTCAACATCTGTATAACTATGATGTAATGTCTTTCTTGATTATTCACACAGAGACACAGAAATAATAATCATCCTTATAACGAAAGCACGGAGACACTACCTCATATATACACCGGGGATATCTGCCGCAATGCCACGGTCTCTGGGTATTTATAGCATCGGGTAACCCAGCTGCCATGCGCAATGTAGGTATACACGAGGGTGATAGTTAAATATTGCCTTAAATGGCTTTGTGTAATAATTGAATGATTTAAATATTAACAACTAAATGTATCGATGTATACTACATAGGACTACCCATTATGCATTTTGCTAAAACGTTATAGATACGACACGATAATTAGGATACAAGAGATTTAAATATAAGAATTAAAAAAGAATATTGTAATATCGTACAGACTTGACAAGACTGGCTTTTCCCCCGACCAATATATGTAACTTAGTTATGTGATATACAATTGATTTTTACTAAACGAAAAGTATGACTTTTAATGGAACATTTTGATATATATTACATATATCTCTATGTTTATAAACATTGTTGATGTATAATATCATTGTCAAGTTTGGCAAGGTAGTATTGATTAATTCGTAGATAAAATGTATTTCTGATTAAAAAAATAAGGAATTTATATTCATAGAATTGAATCGCAAAGGAAAAAGTTGAAATTTATTTAAAAAGTGTACATTTAATTATGAATTACGATGTGGCTTCAGAAACAAAAACAGGTGTATTTGAACACTGTATATATGTAAAACAAATAGGGATTTATTTCATGGGTAGGTCTTATGGTATCTTATATCAAATTTTGCGCGTGCGACACTCTCGTTTGTGCCGAAATTCGTCTTAAAGCAGGTTTTCACCGCTTCAGTAGAACACAATGTTAATCAATATCGTTTAAGCATGTATTTACAGTTTCTTGCACAAACACATCCGTTTAAAATTAACAAAAGTTTTAAATTGTCTAGTAGATGTGAAATCAACACTCCAAATGTCAGAGGGTTTAAAAACTAATCATGGTTGTTTCCTGCGTATAAATGCGTTTTTATCAGAACTGATGTAAATAGGAGTAGGAGATTTTGGTGAAATACAAGCTGCAATATTGTAGCTCAAAAGACTTTTAGACAGATAATGGCATTGTTTTTAGTAAAGTAGGCCGGGTTCGTTTAAGTGAAATACTATCGACCGGTGGACAGTAACTGATAAATGATTCGGCAATAGACAAATGAATCATGCATTTTAAAACATGTTTTGGATACTTTGGCCCTAAATCTTATCACTGCATCTAAACCAGACCAGAATATACAGATGATACTCAGAGGAGGTCCTATTCAAATGTTCATTATTCTTATCACGTCGTTACACAAGGACAATGAGAACAATGCACACCTAAAACAATACCTGACTTACACAATACAGTCTGTTTAATGCATCATTTAATTGTGTATAATACCTGTGTATCGCCACTGTAAATCAGCGGTTCGTATGACGTGTGGTAAGGTATGACAAGACAATTGTAGCCGTCTTTAGATAATAAACAATATAATTCAGTAGATCTGGCCATTACACACAGACATAAGCTGATGTTATACTATATAGCTACCCGTGGGTCATTTTATCATTTATCCAATCTACTGTTTTGAGTTCTAGAGCGTATTTGTGCAGTAAAATGCCAAATCATTAGCATTTATCTCCATTCCAGCGGTTAACTATCTACATATTCACTGCTGTCAGTAGTAATACACATTTTGGTTTTATTTTCGTTCTTGTCTTTTAAAATATTTGTTAATATCAAAATATTTATCCTATGACTGGTTCCGAACATATTTCAAGTGAAGTAAATCAGTTCAAATAGTATCGTAAAAAATTCCCCAAAACTTTGTCAAAGTAAGCATCGTGTTTTCTAATTAGGAATAATTATTCAGTAAGATATAAAATATTTAACGTCTTTTTGAAATTTATATTGTCATAGTTTCATGGACAATATACTACTCGTTTCTAACTACATAACGTCGTGCAAGCATGCTTACGGCAAATAATCATTAAACCATTGTTTTCAATTAAAGCCCGATCCATATTAATTAAATGTACCAACCGTAGTTACAGTAAAATCTTCATACGACTAGACAACTAGAAATATACTTAAAAAACACAGGTGTGATGTTAATATTTCACATAAGAGAAAGTTTGGGGCTTATACCCCTCACACACTTACAAAGCGATGTTTCAATGTACGTTTAAATATTCGTTCTACATGTGTGTCGCGACTGTGTGTTCAATAATAAACTATGTTAAGCAATATACCTGATTAATATACACCTGTCTTGTGATAATTTAATGATATACTACCTGTGGGTCCTTTTATCATAATTCCATCTCTTTTTAGTTCTAAAATGTCTAATCAAAGACTTATAGCACTAGTAATGACAGCCAGTATTACACACATTTGTCGCCATTTTAATTGTTAATGATCTATTCTACCACATCTGCGAGTTAAAAATAAAGATTTTTGATTTCAGAAAATTTAATCCTTTTTACCATAATTTCTATATTTCTTTTTATTGTTATTATTTAAATGAGTATGGCAACCGAGACGACTACCAAAATCCTACTTTTCTGCCGTTTAACATGTGGTACTAAACTATTCTGACTTGTTTCTCTCAGGTTACCGGTTTTTCTAACCTCACATTATTCTATCTTATCATTGAATGTCATATTAAAGGGACTTTATCTGATATCAAAACCCTCGGGCTGATAAGGTGTATGATATAAAACGAGACGCTACCCAAATCGGATCACGTTTTCGAGATTATTATAAAAGATATATGTAGTGTTGGAATCAGTATGTTTCCTTTAATACTTTACAAATAAGAACCTTCAATTTCATTTATATAGTTCACATATCGACATTGCATACAGTTATATACAGATATTTTTGAAGCATGCCTTGTCCAGGCCTGTGTTAATGAAATTAAAGACAAAAAAAAAAAAAAAAAACGAAAACGAACGGACGTTTTTTCATAGATGCTTTATATAATGTCCTTCCGTTTTTTTTTGTCAATGGCTCATTAATCCAAACGGTATTGAGAATCGTGCTTAAATAAATCCCTATTATGATTTTTGCGCTTAAAAACAATTAAAACCACGTCAAATATTATATAGTGTAGTAATAAATATCTCAGTCTTTTCCTATTAATTGATATAATAAATAAAGCCATTGAAGTTCTGATACAATAAATGTAATTATTGTACAGAAATAGTAACCTAAAAACGTCTACAAAGGAATACTTTGTAGAGGGAATTGATCATACAACAATTCTCTTATTTCCATCTGACAAACTCTGCCTCATATCTATATATCATACACGTACTTATCACGTATGATTTGGAAATAATATAAGTTTTACTCACATAAAAAAAAAAAAAAATAACGTTGTATTCTCTACTCCTGCTAAGGGCTCAGCATAGAGTGGGACGAACCGTCTTCCCGTTGTCAGTAAAATATGATTGGTATTTGTTTGTTGTCGCTAGTGACATGCTTCAGAAACTATGAAAAATAGTTAGAATTATTCTATTACAAGGAGTCTCAACAAGCAGCCTCCCAAATATTAAAGACATTCACATTCACAACACATTGAACACATGGGAGGCCCAGGCTGTTTGTAGAACATAAAACCTGATAAAACAAACATATGGTATTTATTGTACAATATCTCATCGACACTTACTCTTATGTCATACTCATAATTCTGGTTTAATGTGATCTAGTCCACGACACGATAAAAAAGTTTTTGTCTTTCCACTATTTACTGATTCCCACCGGTGTAAGCAGTAAACATTTTATCTCTGACGGGTATGAGAAAAGGTAATCACTTATATTGTAGGTATTACTTATGCATAGACATATATAAAAAAACCTGTCGCATACACACAAAAAAGTATTCATTTGATTCCACTTTTAATGTTTAGAATCAAGAATAACAAGGAAAGCGTATTTATTAATTAGTAGAATGTGCTTCTGACCATTTAATAATAAAATGAATATATATATCAATGAACTGAAACGCAAAGGGAAGGATAAATTGATAAACATGCCTTTACATTTAGATTTGAATGACATACGAAGTGACTTTAGCAATAGAGACAGGTGCATTTTGATACTGTATATATCTTTATAAGGGATTTATTTTATGGGTAGTATTATATGACATTTGATATCAGATTACGCTCGTATGACACTATTGTTAGTGTCGAGATTTGTCTAAAAGCATGTGTTCACCGTTACGGTAGAGCAAAATGTTAACTATTATCTATAGAAAATGTATTTACAGTTCATGCACTTGTTCATTTCACTTGTCGATTAGATTTTTGTGTAGTGAAATCAACACCATTTTTAAACTTCAAATTTCGGAGTTTTTAGTACTTTGACTGCTTATTGGGTATAAGTGTGTTTTTATCAGATGTAAATAGGAGATTCTAGTGTAATAACATCGACCGACAGTCAGTGGCTGATTAATGATTCAACACAAAACAAATGAATCAAGCACTTTTAAAAGGTTTTGGATACTTTGGCCCTAAATTTTATCACTACATCTAAACAAGACCAGAATATACAGATGATACTCAGAGGAGGTCCTATTCAAAGGTTCATTATTGTTATCACGTCGTTACACAAGAACAATTAGAACAATACACACCTAAAACAATACTTGACTTACACAATACGGTCTGTTTAAACGTATCGTGAATAATACCTGTGTATCGCGACTGTAAATCAGTGGTTCGTATGGCGTGTGGTAAAGTATGACAATGTAACCGTCTTTAGATAATAAACAATACAAATCAGTACACCTGTTCATTACACACAATTAAATAGTTGTTGTTATACTACCTGTGGGTCATTTTATCATATATTCCATCTACTGTTTTTAGTTTAAGAGTTTATTAATGTTGTGAAATTCCAAATCACTAGCATCCACCGTTATTCCAGCGGTTAACTTTCTACAGTTGTAATACACATTAATGTTTATGTTTTATTGTCGTACTTGTCTTTAAAATAATCTAACCTGTCTTCTAGCATCCGAGAGTCGAATAACATTCACCTTTTGTATAAGCTGTATTGAAAGAGGAATAATAATGTTTTCATTTCTGTTTTCTCTTTGCGATATAACCTTACCAACCGGGAAACCGTTTACACTTGCGTAAATGCAGCGGTTGTCGCGCAAGAATACACACGAGAAAATGCTGACCGCAAGTAGTGTGAATGCGCATCCCGGTTAGGCCTATTGTATTTGTATTGACAAATCTTCAATATAACAAGCCTACAGTAAGTGTTGCAAGCAACACACGTCCCCTGCCGTCAATTACATTTTTCTAATCTATGGCCAGTTATTATTGCTTAGTTATGATATTATTGTCTGAAGTTTGAACAAATTCTGTCTCAAGTTATCGTTCGGAAACGAAAATTTGTGAAATTCTGTTTTCAGTAACAGTGACCTTTTGACCCCAAATTCAATCCAAAGCTGTATTTTTTCATATGCTACCATTGTGTGAAGCTTTGATTAAAATCCGTTGATTTTTTTTCTCTAGATATCATCTGAAAAGGACTTTTTTTAAACAATCTATTTTTTTGGTAACAGTGAGCTTTGTAGTTGACCTTTTGACCCAAATTCAATCCAAAGATGTATTTATTCATATGCAGTGAATCCAAAGCTGTATTTTGCCATATACTACCAGTACCATAGTGTAAAGTTTGATCAAAATGCATTGATGTTTTCTCAAGTTATTGTCTGGAAACTAAAATTTTGTGAAAAATAATCTATCTTTAGTTACAGTGACTTCTGTACTTGACCCTTTGACCCTTCAATCCCAAGCTGTATTTTGTCATATGTTACCATTGTGTGGAGATTAATCAAAATCCGTTGATTTTTTCTCAAGTTATCGTCAGGAAACGATTTTTTTTTAAAAACAAAACTCTATTTTTAGTAACCATGACTTTTGTAAATGACCTTTTGACCCAAAATTCAATCCAAAGCTGTATTTCCTAATACGCTTTCATTTTGTGAAATTTAATCAAAACATTATAATGTTTTCTCAAGTTATTGTCTGGAAACCAATATTTTGTGAAAAGAATATCTATTTTGGTAAAAGTGACCTTTGTGGTTGACCTTTTGACCAAATTCAATCCCAAGCTATATTTTTTTCATATGCTACCATTGTATGAAGTTTCATCAAAATCCGTTCATTTTTCCTCAAGTTATCGGCTGGAAACGAAATCCGGACAGACAGACAGACAGACAGACAGACAGACAGATAAACAGACAGACGGGAACAAACACTAAAGTCCCCTCCGGTTTCACCGGTATAGGACTAATAAATGTATGAATGGAATGAAAATCTTAATGATATATCAGGAAATAACATATTTAAGAAAGATTTATAAATGGAATAAAAGTTATTTTGGAACTATATCTTGTGTACTCTCTGAACATGACATTTTCCGACAAATTGAAGGCAGTTGTTCCGAGATTCTATCAATTGACTAAATGTTACATCAATCGTATAACGTTGAAAAAACGAAGTTTTATTTAACCGCAACATTGAATTTGAACAAAAAATAACCAGGCAAAATGTAAATATAACAATGGTTTTTATTTTCTGTTGTTGACTGGTGTGTAAACTGCATTTTAGGACAGATATTTCAAATTTGTCCACACCAGTTTACACACTAGTAAACAACAAAAAATAAATAAGAAAAAAAAATCCTTAATTAATCGTCGGTCGGAGCCTGACACAATCATTAAATACAGATTTTATACAGTGTCGTATACATTAACCATTAAACAACCTTGGGCTTGTCACGACAGCCAAACAGGCTAAAACTTACTATAGAGGTCCTATTTAAATGTCTAATATTGTCATTAAGTCGTTACACTAGGACAATAAAACGATATACAATCTAATGATACCATCTTTAAATATCCTTTATACCTAACAAGAATGTACAGATGATACTCAGAGGGAGTCCTATTTAAATGTCTATGATTGTCGTTACACTAAAACAATAGAACAAAACACACATCTAATGATACTATCTTTAAATGTCCTTTAAACATGTGTATCCTGTCAGAATATGAAGTGGTTCCGTACGTATGTAAATTTCTAACGTTATTTAAATCGATCTAATTATATCCTAAGATGTTTTTATGTTTTACTGCTAGGCCCATTTTGTCATTCATGTACTTATGTCAGTTGTTGATCCAACTCTAGCAGTATTAACACCAATTATGTCAGTTGTTGATCCAACTCCAGCAGCATTAACACCAATTATGTCAGTTGTTGATCCAACTCTAGCAGTATTAACACCAATTATGTCAGTTGTTGATCCAACTCTAGCAGCATTAACACCAATTATGTCAGTTGTTGATCCAACTCTAGCAGCATTAACACCAATTATGCAGTTTGATCAACTCCAGCATTAACACCAATTTATGTCAGTTGTTGATCCAACTCCAGCAGCATTAACACCAATTATGTCAGTTGTTGATCCAACTCTCAGCAGCATTAACACCAATTATGTCATTGTTGTTGATCCAACTCACATTAACACCAATTATGTCAGTTGTTGATCCAACTCACCAATTATGTCAGTTGTTGATCAAACTCCAGCAGTTGTAACACCAATTCCAGTTGTCCAAGCAGCATTAACACCAATTATGTCAGTTGTTGATCCAACTCCAGCAGTATTAACACCAATTATGTCAGTTGTTGATCACCAATCTAGCAGCAGTTTAACACCAATTATGTCAGTTGTTGATCCAACTCTAGCAGCATAATTAACACCAATTATGTCAGTTGTTGATCCAACTCAGCAGCATTAACACCAATTATGTCAGTTGTTGATCCAACTCTAGCAGCATTAACAATTATGTCAGTTGTTGATCCACAAACTTATGTCACCAATTGTTGTTGATCCAACTCTAGCAGCATTAACACCAATTATGTCAGTTGTTGATCCAACTCCAGCAGCATTAACACCAATTATGTCAGTTGTTGATCCAACTCCAGCAGCATTAACACCAATTATGTCAGTTGTTGATCCAACTCCAGCAGTATTAACACCAATTATGTCAGTTGTTGATCCAACTCTAGCAGCATTAACACCAATTATGTCAGTTGTTGATCCAACTCTAGCAGCATTAACACCAATTATTATGTCAGTTGTTGATCCAAGCTTAACACCAGCAGCATTAACACCAATTATGTCAGTTGTTGATCCAACTCTAGCAGCATTAACACCAATTATGTCATTGTTGATCCAACTCTAGCAGTAATAACACCAATTATGTCAGTTGTTTGATCCAACTCTAGCAGCATTAACACCAATTATGTCAGTTGTTGATCCAACTCTAGCAGCAGCAGTAACACCAATTTAACACCAGTTGTTGATCCAACTCTTATTAACACCAATTATGTCAGTTGTTGATCCAACTCTAGCAGCATTAACACCAATTATGTCAGTTGTTGATCCAACTCCAGCAGCATTAACACCAATTATGTCAGTTGTTGATCCAACTCCAGCAGCATTAACACCAATTATGTCAGTTGTTGATCCAACTCTAGCAGCATTAACACCAATTATGTCAGTTGTTGATCCAACTCTAGCAGCATTAACACCAATTATGTCAGTTGTTGATCCAACTCTAGCAGCATTAACACCAATTATGTCAGTTGTTGATCCAACTCTAGCAGTATTAACACCAATTGCAGCATTAACACCAATTATGTCAGTTGTTGATCCAACTCCAGCAGCATTAACACCAATTATGTCAGTTGTTGATCCAACTCTAGCAGCATTAACACCAATTATGTCAGTTGTTGATCCAACTCTAGCAGCATTAACACCAATTATGTCAGTTGTTGATCCAACTCTAGCAGCATTAACACCAATTATGTCAGTTGTTGATCCAACTCCAGCAGTATTAACACCAATTATGTCAGTTGTTGATCCAACTCTAGCAGCATTAACACCAATTATGTCAGTTGTTGATCCAACTCTAGCAGCATTAACACCAATTATGTCAGTTGTTGATCCAACTCCAGCTCACCAATTAGCAGTTGTTGATTAACTCCACCACCAATTATGTCAGTTGTTGATCCAACTCTAGCAGCATTAACACCAATTATGTCAGTTGTTGATCCAACTCTAGCAGTTTTGAACACTCCTAGCAATTAACACAATTATGTCAGTTGTTGATCCAACTCCAGCAGCATTAACACCAATTATGTCAGTTGTTGATCCAACTCTAGCAGCATTAACACCAATTATGTCAGTTGTTGATCAGTTGTTGATCACCAATTATGTCAGTTGTTGATCAGCAGTATTAACACCAATTATGTCAGTTGTTGATCCAACTCTAGCAGTATTAACACCAATTATGTCAGTTGTTGATCCAACTCTAGCAGCATTAACACCAATTATGTCAGTTGTTGATCCAACTCCAGCAGCATTAACACCAATTTATAGTTGTTGATCCAACTCTAACATTAAACACCAATTATGTCAGTTGTTGATCCAACTCTAGCAGCATTAACACCAATTATGTCAGTTGTTGATCCAACTCCAGCAGCAATTATGTCAGTTTGAACACCAATTATGTCAGTTGTTGATCCAAACTCCAGCAGCATCCAACTCTTGATCCAAGCAGCAGTTTAACACCAATTATGTCAGTTGTTGATCCAACTCCAGCAGTATTAACACCAATTATGTCAGTTGTTGATCCAACTCCAGCAGCATTAACACCAATTATGTCAGTTGTTGATCCAACTCCAGCAGCATTAACACCAATTATGTCAGTTGTTGATCCAACTCTAGCAGCATTAACACCAATTATGTCAGTTGTTGATCCAACTCTAGCAGCATTAAACACCAATTATGTCAGTTGTTGTTGATCCAACTCCAGCAGCATTAACACCAATTATGTCAGTTGTTGATCCAACTCCAGCAGCATTAACACCAATTATGTCAGTTGTTGATCCAACTCCAGCAGCATTAACACCAATTATGTCAGTTGTTGATCCAACTCTAGCAGCATTAACACCAATTATGTCAGTTGTTGATCCAACTCTAGCAGCATTAACACCAATTATGTCAGTTGTTGATCCAACTCTAGCAGCATTAACACCAATTATGTCAGTTGTTGATCCAACTCTAGCAGCATTAACACCAATTATGTCAGTCAGTTCCAGCATCCAACTTATGTCAGTTGTTGATCCAACTCTCTAGCAGCATTAACACCAATTATGTCAGTTGTTGATCCAACTCTAGCAGTTTAACACCAATTATGTCAGTTGTTGATCCAACTCCAGCAGTTTAACACCAATTATGTCAGTTGTTGATCCAACTCAATCAGCAGCATTAACACCAATTATGTCAGTTGTTGATCCAACTCTAGCAGCATTAACACCAATTATGTCCAGTTGTTGATCCAACAGTTGTTGATCCAGCAGCAGCATTAACACCAATTATGTCAGTTGTTGATCCAACTCTCCAGCAGCATTTAACACCAATTATGTCAGTTGTTGATCCAACTCCAGCAGTATTAACACCAATTATGTCAGTTGTTGATCCAACTCTAGCAGCATTAACACCAATTATGTCAGTTGTTGATCCAACTCCAGCAGCATTAACACCAATTATGTCAGTTGTTGATCCAACTCCAGCAGCATTAACACCAATTATTCAGTTGTTGATCAACTCAGCAGCATTAACACCAATTATGTCAGTTGTTGATCCAACTCTCAGCAGCATTAACACCAATTATGTCAGTTGTTGATCCAACTCTAGCAGTATTAACACCAATTATGTCAGTTGTTGATCCAACTCTAGCAGCATTAACACCAATTATGTCAGTTGTTGATCCAACTCCAGCAGCATTAACACCAATTATGTCAGTTGTTGATCCAACTCTAGCAGCATTAACACCAATTATGTCAGTTGTTGATCCAACTCTAGCAGCATTAACACCAATTATGTCAGTTGTTGATCCAACTCCAGCAGTATTAACACCAATTATGTCAGTTGTTGATCCAACTCTAGCAGCATTAACACCAATTATGTCAGTTGTTGATCCAACTCTAGCAGCATTAACACCAATTATGTCAGTTGTTGATCCAACTCTAGCAGTATTAACACCAATTATGTCAGTTGTTGATCCAACTCTAGCAGCATTAACACCAATTATGTCAGTTGTTGATCCAACTCCAGCAGCATTATTACACCAATTAATGTCAGTTGTTGATCCAACTCCAGCAGCATTAACACCAATTATGTCAGTTGTTGATCCAACTCTAGCAGCAAAATTATGTCAGTTGTTGATCCAACTCAGCAGCATTAACACCAATTATGTCAGTTGTTGATCCAACTCTAGCAGCATTAACAGTTTAACACCAACTCTTGCAGCATTAAACACAATTATGTCAGTTGTTGATCCAACTCTAGCAGCATTAACACCAATTATGTCAGTTGTTGATCCAACTCTAGCAGCATTAACACCAATTATGTCAGTTGTTGATCCAACTCCAGCAGTATTAACACCAATTATGTCAGTTGTTGATCCAACTCTGTTTAACACAACTCAGTTGTTGATCCAGCAGCATTAACACCAATTATGTCAGTTGTTGATCCAACTCTAGCAGCATTAACAGCAGTTGTTGATCCAACTCCAGCAGCATTAACACCAATTATGTCAGTTGTTGATCCAACTCAGCAGCTATTAACACCAATTATGCAGTTGTTCCAACTCCAACATTTAACACCAATTATGTCAGTTGTTGATCCAACTCTAGCAGCATTAACACCAATTATGTCAGTTGTTGATCCAACTCTAGCAGCATTAACACCAATTATGTCAGTTGTTGTTGATCCAACCAGCAGCATTAACACCAATTATGTCAGTTGTTGATCCAACTCTAGCAGTATTAACACCAATTATGTCAGTTGTTGATCCAACTCTAGCAGCATTAACACCAATTATGTCAGTTGTTGATCCAACTCTAGCAGCATTAACACCAATTATGTCAGTTGTTGATCCAACTCTAGCAGCAGCACCAATTATTCAACAACACAAGCAGTATTATTATGTCAGTTGTTTGATC
>NW_027188730.1:0-13998 GCF_041381155.1 Argopecten irradians | reverse complement strand
CAGAGCTATAAGATAGTAATGGATTTTGAGATAATTATACACATTGGATTCGGAAAATTCTGTAAATTATGTTCGGGGGAGATGAGAGTTAGCGGGATTTGTTTGTTGTTATATATTGTTACTTTTTTTATTTTTAATTAATTGAGCGTAGTATCAGAATGCAATTTATAAGGATGGTCTTACGGTAAGGGATTTAGTTAAGACAAAGACAACTACGTGGGGTATGGTGAGAGAATTCGACGTTGAAGTGCGTGATGCGCTCGGGTGTTAAGGTATGTTTAGTTTAGGTAGGAAGGAGACTCTGGGGGCCACAAAGAATCTGAGAGTATGACAATGGTAGATCCTTGGCGTGAAGAGGCGGTTATGTGGATTTTTGTTATTTGGCAGGGTGTTTGTTAGATCCAAGGTGGGTGTTAGGTATTGTTATATTGGTATAGAGGGGGTTGGGGGACGGCTGATTGGGGAGTAATGATGAGTTTTTTATTGATTATGGATGTGTATAGTGTATAGGGAAAGGGTTGTAACTGTTATTTTGAGTTCAGTAGCAGGCGGTTGGGAGTGGGAAGCTAGTATGGCGTATTGGTTATGAGACATGTTGTGTGCGGGTGTACGTAATTTCTCTACTTAGGTTCGGGGGTTTGGGGTGGCAGCAGAAGTAGAGTTCTGGTAGTCTATAACATGGAATTATGGATCTAAAACCAATTTTACTGACCAACGTACTACCACGAACTATCAATGTTGCGATGCCCTCACGGAGTTCTCAACCTAATTTGATAGTCATTTAAGATTATTGGATGTCTTCAGGTGGGTTGGGATGGTCTTTCTAGGTATAACTTTCTTAAAGGTCTATCAGGTGCGGTGAGCGTTGTGGGCCTCATAGCTCCGGTTTAAATTTAACCGTACACTAAAGAGAATCGAGTTTGTAGTATGGCATATATTGGATTATTCCTTTACGGTGGTCTCCTTTAAATCAGTCATACCATATCGTTGTGTTATACGAACGAGGCGAATTTTTGAATTATTGCGCAGCTCGGACATTCGACAGGTCAACATCTCAGAGAACTAATTGTCAATATAACTGACAACACGTCCCCACACGCCCGCCCACCCACTTTGAATGTTGTGGTGCACCCCCCCCCCCCCAAGACATTGGTTTAAAACATTATCAAACCATGTGTTTTGAACAGTTATTTGTAGTGGAGACTGCGGGGTCATCGTTCCCTCGGGACATTTTGAATGTTGTGCAGCTCGCTATTGTTGTGATACGACATTTTCAACATTCAGTCGGTGTTATTGACTTTTGTTAGTAAGTTGTCGAACGTGAACTTTGGTGGTTGGTCCAATGCTAGCATGCGACGTCAACATGTGAGTCGTGAGGTGTACGTTTGACTTTTGAAATGTTGTTGCTAGTGTGGCCATACGACATTTGTCAAACATTCTAAAGTTTTGTATATCCTATTGTTCTGGGGTAATGACAAACAGACCATTTTGAATGTTGCACAGCTCGACATACGACATTCAACATTCTGGAAAGGTCGGTTTATGTATAACTGGTACTAACTGAAACGAACAGACTTTTTGAATGTTGTGCAGCTCTCGACATTCGACATTCAATTCATTCGTGTTTGTGTTTACCTATACTGGCCAACGTCTTCGTTACGACTTTTTGTTAATGTTGTGAGCTGGACATTCGTCCGTTGTCAATGGAACTTAATTGTATGACATGATAATATGGTAACGGACTTTTTGAATGTTGTGCAGACTCGACATTCGTACAACTTTAACATTTTGCAACTTATAAACCTGATTAAAACGAACGTTACGGAATTTGAATGTTGAGCAGTCTCGAACATACGACTTCAACATGCGAAACTTATGTTTAACTGTGATAAAAGAACGGACTTTTGTGAATGTTGTCAGCAGACTTCGACATCCTCGCACATTTCAAAATTCGGTATAATCTTATTGTACAAACTGAATTGTGTAATGTTGTGCGAATTTTGACGGATTCTTCGGAAAATTTCTATATGTTAACGAACGGACTTTTGCGACGTCATCGACATCATTCAACATTCGGGGAAACTTCGGTATATATATAACTGACTAACGAACGGACCCTTTTGAATGTTGTGCAGCTCGACATAAACATTCAACATTCAAAACACACCTATAACTGGCCAACGACAACATAATTTGAATGTTTCACAGCTCGACCCCATACGACGATTGAACGTAATTTGAAACGGACTTTAATGTTGCTTAGTGAGGCAAATGAACGGATTTTGAATGTTGTCGTCGTATCCAGCCTATGATCATTGACTGTTATGTTTCAAACATTCAACTTGATCGTTGGCCAGTTTTTCGAATTTGTGTTGTGCTGCTCGACTTACGACATTCGTTTATCATTTGAAAACCCCGGGTAATAGATAGCCAATGACATTCAAAAATGTGACTTTTGCAACTTTAGTTTACATACGAATTCAATTCATAACGCAATTAACTGGGGATTGCCGTTATGTTGACTTATGAATGTTCAGTTCGACATTCGAGCATTCAACATTCTAAATTTTATGTTAACTGTTCAAACGAACAGAGTATTTTATAATGTTTTGCGTATCGACATTCTAACATTTCAACACAATAATCTATGTTTTCTTCCGTGTTACAGCTGACTTTTTAATGTCGAACATGTCGTTTAGCTTGACATTCAACACGTTATGTTAGTGTCAATGGTTATGAAGTTTTATGTTTCGAATCATTTGACAGTATATGTCATTTTTTTTTAGTCATGCGCAACTGTTGAGAATCCAGAATGTCGTGTTGGTTATATGGTTTGACGGTTAAAGGACTTTCGACATGAAGGAATTTAGAAGATTGTTTTCTTTCTTGTATATTGTGTGTTTAGCTGATTTTTTGTGATGCTCAACATAGGCGCAATGAATTGGGTATATAGATAGCATTGTTAGACAATAGTTAGCCAAATAACTTATTGAATGATGGCCAACAAATTTACTCGACATTCCAACTTCAGCATTTGCAGTTGGAAATACCATATTTCTGTTGGCCTTCCTTCTACCTAGAGTTGTTTGTCGCTGTTGTCACTAAGGTATCGTGTTTAGTCTTATTAATGTCATTTTAGATACATTTGTATATTCTTTCAATTGTCGTTGGCGGTACATGCTGAATTTGTGCAAGAATTTAAAACGACCTTCAACGTTTGCAAAAAGCATACATAACTGTTCAGGACTGAATGTTTTGAATGTTGTTAACTGTCAGAATGAACACGTACATTCAACATTTTTAATTTGGTATTCTAAGCGTTTGGTGGATAATTTCGTATTTCAGTTCATATCTTCGATGAACTTTCGTAAATCCACGTTACTGGTTAACAGATTTGAATGTATTGATGGTGTCGAAATTTAAAGTGTTTGTTTTTCAAGGTCATGCACCGGTCGATCAATGGCATCTGCCTGCTATGAACCAATTATTAAATGTTGTCAGTTAATTTACGAATAGTAACGTTAACATGTTTGAATATCATAACTGATGTAACGAAAATGTCTTTATTTTTTGGTCAGTTCTGAATGGTATTTCGGTGTTGTGCGACAACATCTCCAGACAATGCGGTATGGGCCATACTATGGTATTTATTGAATTCTCGGGGTATTAATAGTTGGTACTGGTTGTGCCATGGAACATTCAAAAAGCTTTGTTAACAATGACACAAATCGATATGTTTCAACGGTTGAGAGTCGAATTGCTATGTCGTACTTCAAATTCGCTATTTTAGTTGGAGTAAATCCAGCGTTTTTAATGTTGAAGTATGTGCCTGTCTGTGCCAGGGGAACATTCTAGATTTAGTCGTTCAAGTTAATGAATATGAATGTCATTGTCTGTTGACAAATTCAATAGTCAAATGTACACTTATTTGAACAAAGGATTGATCGACTGAATGTTAGTTCCGTTATCGATCGATTCATTACCACCTGGTTTTGTATAGTTGAATGAGCTGGCGAAACATTCAAAAAGTCAGTTGTGTTGTCAGTTATACATAGTTCCGTTCATGAACTTTGTATAATGTTTTCGAGCTGCACACATTCAAAAGTCCGTTGTGGTCAGTCGATCATTAAGTCATTCGTATGTCAAATTCATCCGAATAGCTGAATGATTTTTAAAATCGTAGTACTCGCAATATTAGAAATAGTCTTGAGTTTTTTCGTGATAACTCGTATGGCTTCTATGCAAGTTGCTGAGTGAATGTGAGCCTCATATCGATGTCGTGCTGACGCAACATAAACTAATCAGTTCTTTTGTTAGTCTGAATAAGTTCAGATTGTTGAAGTTCTTTCGAGCTGAATGATATTCAACATTCAAAAAATCGTCCTTAAGTTGGATTTGAATCAATGATGTGCTTAAGATATGTTCAGAATGTTTGTTGGCAAAATTCCGGGACTTATGTCAAGAACTTCTAAATGTCAAACGGAATTTCTTAAGTTCTGAGTTTCGATTTAAAAGTCAGATTCGTTTAACAACATATATACATAAGTCCTGAATTTTGAATGTAGAATGTCGAGCTGCACGACATTCAAAAGTCCGTAAGTTATTCAATAATATATAAAGTTCTGAATGTGGAATGTCGTCGAGCCTCGCAACATTCAGATTGTGTTGTCGTTGGCCAGTTATTGGTTTTGAATGTTGTCGTATGCCGAGCTGCGCAACATTCAAAAGTCCGTTTATTTTGTCAGTTATACATAAGTTCTGAATGTTGAATGTCGTATGTCGAGCTGCGTAACATTCAAAAGTCCGTTTGTTTATCAGTTACAAAATATGTTCTCTGAATGTTGAATGTCGAATGTCGAGCTGCAAAACATTCAAAAGTCCGTTAGTTAGTCAATAATATATAAGTTCTGAATGTCGAATGTCGTATGTCGAGCCTCGCAACATTCAGATTCTGTTGTCGTTGGCCAGTTATTGGTTTTGAATGTTGAATGTCGCATGCCGAGCTGCGTAACATTCAAAGGTACGTTAGTTAGTCAATTATATATAATTTCTGAATGTCGAATGTCGTATGTTTGATCTGGGCAATATCCAGATTCTGTTGTCGTTGGCCAGTTTACTGGTTCTGAATATTGAATGTCGAGCTGCGGAACATTTAAAAGTCAGTTCGTTTATCAGTTATACATAAGTTCTGAATATTGAATGTCGTATGTCGTGCTGCGCAACATTCAAAAGTCCGATCGTTTATCAGTTATACATAAGTTCTGAATGTTGAGTGTAGAATGTTGAGCTGCACGACATTCAATAGTTAGTCAATTATATATCAGTTCTGAATGTCAAATGTCGTATGTCGAGCTGCGCAACATTCAGATTGTGTTGTCGTTGGCCAGTTATTGGTTTTGAATGTTAAATGTCGTATGTCGAGCTGCGCAACATTCAAAAGTCTGTTCGTTTGTTAGTTATACATAAGTTAGGAATGTTGAATGCGTATTTCGAGCTGTGCAACATTCAAAAGTCCGTTCGTTTGTCAGTTATACATAAGTTCTGAATGTTGAATGTCGAATGTCGAGCTGCACAACATTCAGATTCTGTTGTCGTTGGCCAGTTGTTGGTTTTGAATGTTGAATGTCGAATGTCTAGCTGCACAACATTCAAAAGTCTGTTCGTTTATAAGTTATATATAAGTTCTGAACGTCGAATATCGTATGTCGAGCCTCGCAACATTTAGATTCTGTTGTCGTTGGCCAGTTATTGGTTTTGAATGTTGAATGTCGTATGCCGAGCTGCGCAACATTCAAAAGTCAGTTTATTTGTCAGTTATACATAAGTTCTAAATGTTGAATGTCGAATGACGAGGTGCACAACATTCAAAAGTCCGTTCGTTTGTCTGTTATACATAAGTTCTGAATGTTGAATGTCGTATGTCGAGCCTCGCAACATTCAGATTGTGTTGTGGTTGGCCAGTTATTGGTTTTGAATGTTAAATTTCGTATGTCGAGCTGCGCAACATTCAAAAGTCAGTTCGTTTGTTAGTTATACATAAGTTAGGAATGTTGAATGCGTATTTCGAGCTGTGCACAACATTCAAAAGTCCGTTCGTTTGTCAATTATACATAAGTTCTGAATGTTGAATGTCGTATGTCGAGCCTCGCAACATTCAGATTGTGTTGTCGTTGGCCAGTTATTGGTTTTGAATGTTAAATGTCGTATGTCGAGCTGCGCAACATTCAAAAGTCAGTTCGTTTGTTAGTTATACATAAGTTAGGAATGTTGAATGCGTATTTCGAGCTGTGCAACATTCAAAAGTCCGTTCGTTTGTCAGTTATACATAAGTTCTGAATGTTGAATGTCGAATGTCGAGCTGCACAACATTCAGATTCTGTTGTCGTTGGCCAGTTATTGGTTTTGAATGTTGAATGTCGTATGTCGAGCTGCGCAACATTCAAAAGTTCGTTCGCTTGTCATTTATACATAAGTTCTGAATGTTGAATGTCAAATGTCGAGCTGCACAACATTCAAAAGTCCGTTTGTTTATCAGTTACAAAATAAGTTCTGAATGTTGAATGTCGAATGTCGAGCTGCACAACATTTAAAAGTCCGTTAGTTAGTCAATAAGATATAAGTTCTGAATGTCGAATGTCGTATATCGAGCCTCGCAACATTCAGATTCTGTTGTCAATGGCCAGTTATTGGATTTGAATGTTGAATGTCGCATGCCGAGCTGCGTAACATTCAAAAGTACGTTAGTTAGTCAATTATATATAATTTATGAATGTCGAATGTCGTATGTTGATCTGGGCAATATTCAGATTCTGTTGTCGTTGGCCAGTTACTGGTTCTGAATGTTGAATGTCGAATGTCGAGCTGCGCAACATTTAAAAGTCCGTTCGTTTATCAGTTATACATAAGTTCTGAATGTTGAATGTAGAATGCCGAGCTGCACGACATTCAAAAGTACGTTAGTTATTCAATAATATATAAGTTCTGAATGTGGAATGTCGTATGTCGAGCCTCGCAACGTTCAGATTCTGTTGTCGTTGGCCAGTTATTGGTTTTGAATGTTGAATGTCGTATGCCGAGCTGCGCAACATTCAAAAGTCCGTTTATTTGTCAGTTATACATAAGTTCTGAATGTTGAATGTAGAATGTCGAGCTGCACGACATTCAATAGTTAGTCAATAATATATCAGTTCTGAATGTCAAATGTCGTATATCGAGCTGCGCAACATTCAGATTGTGTTGTCGTTGGCCAGTTATTGGTTTTGAATGTTAAATGTCGTATGTCGAGCTGCGCAACATTCAAAAGTCAGTTCGTTTGTTAGTTATACATAAGTTCTGAATGTTGAATGTCGTAAGTCGAGTCGAGCTGCACAACATTCAGATTCTGTTGTCGTTGGCCAGTTACTGGTTCTGAATGTTGAATGTCGAATGTCGAGCTGCACAACATTTAAAAGTCAGTTCGTTTATCAGTTATACATAAGTTCTGAATATTGAATGTCGTATGTCGTGCTGCGCAACATTCAAAAGTCCGTTTGTTTATCAGTTATACATAAGTTCTGAATGTTGAATGTAGAATGTCGAGCTGCACAACATTCAAAAGTCCGTTAGTTAGTCAATAATATATAAGTTCTGAATGTCGAATGTCGTATGTCGAGCCTCGCAACATTCAGATTGTGTTGTGGTTGGCCAGTTATTGGTTTTGAATGTTAAATGTCGTATGTCGAGCTGCGCAACATTCAAAAGTCCGTTCGTTTGTCAGTTATACATAAGTTCTGAATGTTGAATGTCGTATGCCGAGCTGCGCAACATTCAAAAGTCCGTTTATTTGTCAGTTATACATAAGTTCTGAATGTTGAATGTCGAATGTCGAGCTGCGCAACATTCAAAAGTCCGTTTATTTGTCAGTTATACATAAGTTCTGAATGTTGAATGTCGAATGTCGAGCTGCACAACATTCAAAAGTCCGTTCGTTTGTCTGTTATACATAAGTTCTGAATGTTGAATGTCGTATGTCGAGCTGCGTAACATTCAAAAGTCCGTTAGTTAGTCAATAATATATAAGTTCTGAATGTCGAATGTCGTATGTCGAGCCTCGCAACATTCAGATTGTGTTGTCGTTTGTCCAGTTATTGGTTTTTGAAATGTTTGAATGTCGCATGCCGAGCTGCGTAACATTCAAAAGTACGTTTAGTTAGTTAGTCAATTATATATAATTTCTGAATGTCGAATGTCGTATGTTGATCTGGGCAATATTCAGATTCTGTTGTCGTTGGCCAGTTACTAGTTCTGAATGTTGAATGTCGAATGTCATGCTGCGGAACATTTAAAAGTCAGTTCGTTTATCAGTTATACATAAGTTCGGATTGTTGAATGTCGAATGTCGAGCTGCACAACATTCAAAAGTCTGTTAGGTAGTCAATAATATATAAGTTTAAATGTCGAATGTCGTATGTCGAGCCTCGCAACATTCAGATTCTGTTGTCGTTGGCCAGTTATTGGTTTTGAATGTTGAATGTCGTATGCCGAGCTGCACAACATTCAAAAGTCCGTTCGTTTGTCTGTTATACATAAGTTCTGAATGTTGAATGTCGTATGTCATGCTGCGTAACATTCAAAAGTCCGTTTGTTTATCAGTTACAAAAATAAGTTCTTAATGTTGAATGTCGAATGTCGAGCTGCACAACATTCAAAAGTCCGTTAGTTAGTCAATAATATATAAGTTCTGAATGTTGAATGTCGTATGTCGAGCCTCGCAACATTCAGATTCTGTTGTCGTTGGCCAGTTATTGGTTTTGAATGTTGAATGTCGTATGCCGAGCTGTGTAACATTCAAAAATCCGTTCGTTTGTTAGTTATACATAAGTTCGGATTGTTGAATGTCGTATTTCGAGCTGCGCAACATTCAAATGTCCATTTGTTTGTCAGTTATACACAAGTTCTGAATGTTGAATGTCGAATGTCGAGCTGCACAACATTCACAAGTCCGTTCGTTTATCAGTTATACATAAGTTCTGAATGTTGAATGTCGTATGTCGAGCTGCACAACATTCAAAAGTCCGTTCGTTTATCAGTTAAACATAAGTTCTGAACGTCGAATGTCGTATGTCGAGCTGCGCAACATTCAGATTCTATTGTCGTTGGCCTGTTACTGGTTTTGAATGTTGAATGTCGTCTGTCGAGCTACGCAACATTCAAAAGTCCGTTCGTTTGTCAGTTATACATAAGTTCGGAATGTTGAATGTCGTATTTCGAGCTGCGCAACATTCAAAAGTCCGTTCGTTTATCAGTTTACATAAGTTCTGAATGTTGAATGTAGAATGTCGAGCTGCACAACATTCAAAAGTTAGTCAATTATATATATCAGTTCTGAGTGTCGAATGTCGTATGTCGAGCTGCGCAACATTCAGATTCTTTTGTCGTTTTTTCCAGTTATTGGTTTTTTGAATGTTGAATGTCGTATTTCGAGCTGCGCAACATTCAAAAGTCCGTTCGTTTGTCAGTTATACATAAGTTCTGAATGTTTATTGTCAAATGTCGAGCTGCACACCATTCAAAAATCCGTTCGTTTGTCAGTTATACATAGGTTCTGAATGTTGAATGTCGTATGTCGTGCTGCGCAACATTCAAAAGTCCGTTCGTTTGTCATTTATACATAAGTTCTGAATGTTGAATGTCGAATGTCGAGCTGCACAACATTCAGATTCTGTTGTCGTTGGCAAATTATTGGTTTTGAATGTTGAATTTCGTATGTCGAGCTGCGCAACATTCAAAAGTCCGTTCGTTTGTCAGTTATGCATAAGTTCGGAATATTGAATGTCGTATTTCGAGCTGCGCAATATTCAAAAGTCCGTTCGTTTGTCATTTATACATAAGTTCTGAATGTTGAATGTCAAATGTCGAGCTGCACAAAATTCAAAAGTCCGTTTGTTTATCAGTAACAAAATAAGTTCTGAATGTTGAATGTCGAATGTCGAGCTGCACACAACATTCAAAAGTCCGTTAGTTAGTCAATTATGTATAAGTTCTGAATGTCGAATGTCGTATGTCGAGCTGCGCAGCATTCAGACTCTGTTGTCGTTGGCCAGTTATTGGTTTTGAATGTTTAATGTCGTATGTCGAGCTGCGCAACATTCAAAAGTCCGTTCGTTTGTCAGTTATATATAAGTTCCGGGCCATATAATACTGGGATGAAGGGATACAAAGTTTGTTCAAATAAATGATCTTGACCTATGTGCCAAATCACAGGGCTGAAACATATCTATTTGTGTGTTTAAAAGCAAAACATGCGGGTGCTAGGGTGAGACAAGTAGGTTTAGGTCGGCCCAGTGCGCTAGGGATATGTTTGGTTAAACCCTCAAAACTTCCACTATTAACTTCACCACTGTAAATGTTGTGCAAAGTTATTAAATTCCATATCTAAATTAAAACTGTGCTTTAACAGCGTGTGTAGGTCAAGATGTCGGACTGTTCTGTTACTTAGGGTTATAGGTCAATAGTTGGGACATTAGGACATGGTAATTGGTACTTCGGGTCGGGGGCGGTTATTACGCATCCAGGAGACCAATTCATAAGGTCAATTGGTCAATAAATATCATTTACATATTTCATTAGATTTCGTTAGTTCTTAGTAATGATAGCTACTATATATTTTGTATTTTCTTGGGTTAATAGAAATAATCAGTGAAGCCTTTGGTTACTTTATTTTATGATTTTATTCAGTTCAGAAGTATTCAATATAAGACATTTCAATGCATAATTTGGGTAATAAATGCTAATCAAATACTTTGTAAATTCCAATTAAGTCTAGGATAATTCTTCTACTTTTTGCTTTTGTTATCTGTTTACTTTGTATTTATATAATAAACTGTTGACATTTATTTCATCTTCTGGTCATACTTTCCATTGTGTCCCGCCGGAATCTCAAAAGAACGTTGCAGAGGGAGAACTTGAGGAATGGGTGATGAGCCATATATACTAAAACACAACGCGAATTACCATCTCCACTATACACGGAAGGCTCACCCATTCGCCGAGACCCCCTCCTGCTACATATGCACATCATTTTGCTTAGCATGAGTACAAGTACATGTATTAGATTCCCAAATAGCTAAGTGGGCTACGCAGAAGCTTAACCTTTTGCTTGGAAAGAATTAGGAAATTAAACTATGATATGATAGTATTGCTTAGCAATTTTAAATGGTATAAATGAAACCACGATCCGCGGGAGATTTGCCCAATAATGGCACAAAACACATGTTCTTTGTAGTCAAACGTAGTAAAATGTAACGACTTGTTTCGCTACGACCGTAGTCATTAGCGTAGAGTAAGAATGATACAATTAATTTGTTTTGCCCTGGGTTCGACTGCCGCGTTAGCTTGCAGATTCCTATGTCTCGCTACAATATTCAAAGGTACTAGTGAGTATGGACAATGGACGACATCAAATTAATTTTACCGTTTATTAATATTCAACATGTGTAAAGGCGACAACAACAAAAATACCCGCGTGGCTCAGTGGGAAGTACTGTGAAATGGACAATTTTGCTGCTAATATTCTCACGTTTTCGCTAGCAGAATTAACTCCTACCCATCAATGAAAGACCGAGCACGTGGCGCTACACACCGGGCGGATTATCGATAGATTAACCTCCAATTTCACAAACACCGTTCTCTAGCGAAGATTCTCAAAATATCTCCTAAACGGTTAACCCCGAAACTCAACACAGGAGGCTCCCACTCTTTTCCAGCCTACCAACGGCTCTCAACACAAGAGTGAAGACTTTTACTTACTATCGAAACCCGTCTAAAAGCGAGACATGCCAAGTCCGACATTGCACAATTTCACAAGTATATCAAACTCAAAAATATCGACTGACAGCGAAAAATACACACACAGTAATGTTAATGCATTTCCATACTATACGATAACAGCAAATTAGGGAAAGGATGGGGCGACAAATATATAAAAATTACATAGGTTTCAAAAACACAACCCTCACCTCTCAAGGCCCGGTAGAAAAACTGAAAGCCTCGGCGCAGTCCCGAGATCTCGTGCACAGCAAATTCCCGCCAAAGTCTCGGTTAATATAATTTCCGGAATATATAGCAACGAAGCGCACCGCAGCTTCGTTACATACCCCCCAACCATCTAGACAGGCTGCGACCCGTAGCCGTAAAACTGATCCAAGGGAGACAATTTGGAAAAAAAATAAACCAAAAAGTTCCTAACAAAAGTTGAAACATTTAAAGCCAAAAGCAAGATGCACAAATTTCGAATTTGGAAGTATCCAGTTCACGAACTCGAACTAGAATAAAAATAGAATGGAAAAAACCAAACTAAATTTTAAAGAACCTATCTATCCTGTTCACGAACTTGAACTAGAATAAAAAAAATAGGATGGAAAAAAACCAAACTAAATTTTAAAGAACCTATCAAGGGGAGGTAATTTAAGGAAAGAAAAACCTTAAGTTCACAAAATCAAACATCTCTTAATAAAGGGAGGTAATCCAAGGGAAAAAAAATAAAATTCCAAAATTTTGCACAAAGACAAACATGCCTTAATAAGGAAACGTCAACTAAGGAAAAAGAAAAAGAAAAAAAAACTACCTATATTGTCCCCCCCAACCACCTAGACAGGATGCGACCCGCAGCCACTAACAACTTACTGCACGAAAAAAAATAATGTGAGAACTGCATCAACATACCGCGGCCATTCTAAACAGGAGATAGAACATGTCATTATCCTTCAATTGTTCCTCACTGGCCAAAATCTCCATCATAACATGTACAACAAAAAAACAAAACAAAACAATTGTACAACAAGGTACCAAAAAAACAAAGGAGGTGGACTCTCTATATAACAATTATCCTGAAGTGGAATTGAGATTTAAAAAGATAACAATCATCCCAATGCCAGTACACAATATTAATTATATCACATCACAAGGTATAGAACATGTACAAGTATCACCTATTAATTATCCCTAAGATGTTCAACATTGATATTCTTGCTAAATAACCACAATGCTAGTGCATCAAAGGTTAAAACAATGAAAGCATTATATTTCATCAAGCAATCCTGTACAAATCTACGAATTTTCATTTTCAACCAATTACACAAGCATTTCCTTATCTTTTATTTATCTTTATGGTTTTTTTCCCAGATATTTAATTATTACATCTTTATTTCGTAACACCACTGGTACGTACCCGAAAACCTCCACTTTAAACAACCCTGTGGTATTAAATGTAGTATTGTCAGAGACAAGCTATGAAACGTTAACCCCAGACAGCTCAGAGAGTCACATGAGTTACGTGCCCTTGGTAGAGGTAGTAGCTGGTGGCTAGCAAAATTCAATACTCAGCTCACCTGTAATATCACTTATTTTCTCCACGAGTACATCAATCACTTCTGTTTAGTAGTGATTATATATATATATAGCTTAGGGCATGGTTGTTTTTCATTCCTTTTCTTTTGTATTTCTTTCTCTTTATATACTTGTTTTACAGCCCTAGCAATCAAATGCAGATGCCTTGTATATGCACATTGTACTACCACCTGACGTATGTACAATGCCAAGTGACCTCGGAGCAGACTGGAGAATTTCAGCGCAGAAATGGGTGCTAAAAGAATTGTAACAGGCACCCTTGCTTACTTTTGCAATAAATGTATATTAGAAGATGTTGTCGAGTATTACAATGGTGAGACCATAATAATTGTTATTATGAAATGGACATCAATCAGCAATTGATTTTACCCCTAACATATATATTTGCACGCGTTACACCTTCCACTGTGCAAAGTTAGACACCACCAAACATAACTTAGAGAGTTGAATAATTTTCCAAGGCAGAAAAAGCTTAAGCTCCATGTCCCAGAACTCTGTACACGAAAACTTTAAGATTATAGATAAACGTAATAATCCCTTGCTGTCATTAACCTTGTGGGATTCACAAGATTCCAGCATTGATAAAAAAAACCAGAACAATGTCCCAAGAGT
>NW_027188729.1:0-14009 GCF_041381155.1 Argopecten irradians | reverse complement strand
GATCTAGTTTAAATTGTTAGAATAGCACATTTTGGTGTTCAACAACAATATGTATGGTAAAGGTATTTTTAATCATCCATCATGTCATGCTTAATATTCCAGGTTCAATAATTTCACTTCTTGTTACACTTACAATTGTATCCAAGTGTAAAAACTCTTGACATCTTGGATCACGGTAGGTATTTCCCTGTGCTAAGAGGTATGACCCTTGTCTTGGTCACACCGACGATCTACCAGCGAAACGAAACCATGTACTGGTATTTGACATCACAGGTAGTGCACATATAGTGCAGAATCTCTAGATTATATATGATATGAATTAAAAATTTAATTAAATTAATGTTATCCTTTTATTCACTAAAACACGTACTATGGATCAGAAGATTTCAAATATATCGGCAGATTTAGTTAATTAACAGTCATATATCGCCAATCGCTGTCTCTCTGGTTCTCATTCGGACACTTAAATTTAGCTGAAATTAAAGCGCCGTTTAAATTAATTAAGAAAAACCCGTAAAAATCGCATGGCCTTATGCACATCTCAGGAAAAATCGTCTGGGCAAGGATTTATAAGTCTCATATACGTCATTGGTCTTGGCAACGATACCGCTGTCGAAGTACCTCGCTCATATGGCTCATGTTGACTCGCTTATGTTGTACACGGAAAGGAAAATTATATTTTGATATTTTATTCTGTTAAATTTCCTGACAATGATATCAAAACCGCATAAAAATCGGCCGCTATACCGAGATACCTCCCTCAAAATTGCTCATTTTGTACCTGTATAACGACTCATGCGACTGCTGATTTGGGGGAATAACCGAACTTGTGACGTCATTACCGGCAGTGGGCTGTTTTGTAGTGTAAAGTACAAATAATGTATGTCTGATATGGGGCTATGATAATTTACAACTATATATATATACACACACAATTATACCTGATCCTCGGTATGATTAAGCTATAAGCTTCTTGACCAATTAGGATGATGATATGATTATATGAATATATTACGAAGTATTGCATTTGAACTAATGCTAAAATAATAGTCTAAAGGGATCACCTTGTATACGTATTAGATGTGTGCGGCTCGTAATCCTGATATTCATTTGAATATGTTCTCTGTTCAATATACGTGATTTTCTTTCTTTAAAGCAAAGATTTGGATAGTATATCAAAATATTCTAAAAAATATCTGTTTTAAGCAATCATCTACAGAGTGATGCAGTACGTTTATTGGGTCATATGAATTATCATTATTATCATATGTATATCAAATAATGGTCGATATTGACCAAAACTCACAAAGAATTGAATATCCGAAATCTAGCAATTATCAGAAATATCATTTCTGACATTATGCATTACTTTTGATAAGGAATTATTAGTTTTCACTTATAAATCCTTACTTTTGAATAGTTCTTTTTTCGATATGCCATTGTAAATAATATTACTGTTCCTAGTATAAAATACATCAATCTGATTGAAAAATACATACATACACATGATACACTTGCTATATGTTATGATATAAATTGGGCCAAGACCTGCTGTTCAGTGTGAATTGAAATTACCTTGATGGTTCAATTTGCTCATTCCGTGGATAGTTTTTATTTTTACGTAATCTGGCCCCTATCTTGAGGACGTATTGAGACGATGTTGACCATGCGAAAGTTATTACAGTTTAGAGATTTACAACACAGCGTATGACATACTGCTTTAAGTAGTTATCTAGTCTCAGTTTTTTCTTCTCAACATTCCGTGGTCATGATCTGTCTTTTATAAGATAAAAGACAATAAGTTAACTGAAGTGAATTTGCATGCATAAATTATGAACATAGTCAAGTACAAATTTGGAAAAGCTGGGCACATGGTTTTTTTTGTCAGAAAAAAATGGATCGCAAATAGATTTCAATCCAACTAAATTGTTGCATACTATGTATTTGTTTTTATAAGGCGGTTCTCACAACTTTTATATGTATAATTAAAGCAGCCAATTCAGACTCTCGAAATGAATTAACTCATTCTTTTTCTGGCTTTCTCACAGATATCTAACCCCCCTCCGCCACTTAGACATATATTACTTATATACTGTATAAACGTTTCTGTTTGGTAATCTATGCCATATATCATGAAAGAACTTATGAGGACCATTCAGCTTACCCGTAGGTCCAGGGTTCTTGGGGGATTACAACATATATGAGGGACGGTATTTTTTTTCAGGTCCTTTGGGGGGAATACTGTTACATGGAATTCATGTTGTATGTTGGAGGTCATATGGGTAAGTATTAGGAAATTTTATCAAATCAGAAAAATAAATAATCACTTTATGATTACAGAATAACAACTTGCACTTATTCCCTTAATTACCAAGATACGCGTAGCAGGATAATATTTTGACTATCGTAATAATTTACATCTAATCGGTTTATGTTTACATGACTATGAAAATAAAATCATTGTCACAGCTTGAAGTTTTCCCTCCGCCTGGTATACAAGGTTGGTTAATATTGATATATTTGGTGAATATTCGAAGAAATGTATACTTATCACGATATATATAATACTATATCCTAAGGGCTCGAAATTATAAAGTAAAAACTCATCATCGAAAATGTTCAATGGTTGCTGCCTAATTGTTCACAGACTTGATGTGTCCTATCGATAATCACAAACTCATCAACTGGATGCCATCACTCCCTACAATTTTGGTAGAATAATATATGTCTACACGGTAAACGCCCGTGGCTATTGATCTGTGGGGGCTGTAGGGGCCCTCGTCGTCTATGAGCAACTACATACGTGTCAAGCTGTAACAATTATGTGGTTCATGAGATTGGACTTGACTTTTTCGTGCAGAAGTGACAGACAGTACAATTCCTACGTAAAACTACGTCCGGATTTAAGTGTCTCTAGAATTTTATTATATGAACAACATTACGTATAACGTTAGAAGACTAGAGACATGATGATACTGCACCTAGGCATTCTGGATTAATTCTTCAGTCATGGGATTTATTCGTCCTTGCTTCAGATGGACCAGTTAGCTGGCCGGACAACAGGTAAATCTGTCTATCACAGCGGGGAGAGGCTTTCCTGAAGAGTGTTAGTTCTGCGGATTGAGGGTTGCACATCGTTTATATTAAAATAAAAGTCATCTTCATTTTCACAATGTGTATGAAACTTTGTAATTTTAGAAAAACGATTTTATTTTAAGTTCTTATTGTAAACATTCAAATCCTTAATAAACTTGAATTCTTGGATGATATTGGAACTTGTTAATACACTATAAGTCCCCGCCCGGGTCGTATCCACCACGCTTCATAGAGACGACCCTTACATATACATACACAAGGACCGTTATCTATATTTGTTATCGACCTCAAACTTATTTTCATTAGACCTGGCTATTAATTAAGAGGCTAGATTGTGTCACGATGGATGAATATAGAATATACTAGCTAGTGATGGCAAGTTTAGATAAGGTCGTCGTAACTTCGGCCCGTCGAATAAACTTTAAGGACATAGATAAGAGAGAAGTGATTATTTTATTTTTTGAGAAAATTGGGATGTCAAATATCTAAACTAGTAGAGAAACTTTAAAAACAACAAAAATTATGGACTATGTACAGTGAACTCACTTTGAACCTTCAATTATTTGAACCAAGGGCCCGTCTTATGTATTTGGAATGATGTCACAACATTAGTCCCGGTCTGCTGAAAATTTGGCCACCACTATAAAATTCGACTGAGGTCATCCAAATTCGACCCGGTCGTTTAAAATTAGATAATTGCTGTAATATTTAGAATGAGCCATCACAATTGGAACCAATATTAGACTGTCACTGAAACTTAGACCACCACTATAAAATTAGGCTTGGTCATCAAAATTAGACCCGCCACTGAAAATTTAGATCACCGCTGCAAATTTATTGAACGAAGTGAAAAAAAAAAAATTAGACTGGAATTTAGGATTTATCGTCTCACTGACTGAAAATTGGACCACCGTAAAAATTGGCTCTATTTGATCATTATGAATTAGACCTGGTTGTAGACCCACTGAAAATTAGATGTAGATAATGAAAAAATTCCCGCTGCAATATCGACTGTAGGCTTAGTCTACATCTTGTTACGAAAGTCTTAAATAAATAGTCTGCAAATTAAGCCACGGAGAGGCGAAACTTTTAGATCGAATTAAAATTCTGGTTCGGTTTATCACTTTCAAAACCCATTATAAATTATTATGCATCATAAAAAGTTCACTAAAAAAAAGACAAACAGAATGGAAATATTCAATAACACAGGTATATAAAATTACTCATGTATAATCGTGGTATGAATCATAAAAATAGGGGGCCATCAAACATACGATCATACATGGAATTTAAACCTACACGTCCTTACATGAAACATGTGTTATTTGAAAATTAGAGAAGTCAATCACAGATGATGTCATCAATAAAATAGGGGGTTTGTGAATTAGAACACGAACTAAGGCATGTAAATTCTAGACAATTTGTGTTCAGAATTATTAGATCATATTTTCCCATAAATATAATGAACCAAATTCGAAGAAAAAAAAAATAGTAACTTGGTATTGTGGTTTAAGTGTTTACTGCTCACACAAACACTGCCGTAATTTTTGAGGGTACATATATGTGTGAAATCTATACTATACGTATATGGTAAATATAGTTTTATGTTATCCAATCAAAATCAAGTACTATGAAATATTCCCTTTATATTACGGAAAATGCTTTTAAAGCAGCAACCCCATACAAAAAAGGGACGGAAAGAACCATTATTAACAATAATATCTCTCTGTATAAATTGAGAAGAGCAATTCGTAAGAGTTAAAAAGTTTTTTAATTCACGAGTTTCTTCCTTTATTTTCCCGATATATTACCTAAATTATCCTACGCCAAAATTGAAGAATTTGATAATATCCCATTCCCAATGCTGATCTTTCCAATTCTAACATTCTTTGCTGGAGCACTTTCATGTATCGATAGTTATCAAACTTACCGTGTATTTTATGCACTCACTATATGTCTCTACTCTCCACACAAGCAACCTGCTGTGATGTATACAGGTTACATAACTCACCGCGGAAGGAGGACGGGTAGTTAGGTACACACGAGTTAATTAACCACATTTTCCATGGGTGATATATGGTATCCCTTTAATCTATACGTAATAGCGTATAAGGAAAATAGAGTTACTTATCAATCAAAATCAAATAGTAATGAAATATTCCCATTTTTTACCCGGAATGGCTTACGCAGAGCCCATACCAAAAGGTAGGGAAAAGATTCATTTTTCGGAAAATAAGACTTATAAAATAGAGAAGCGCCAAACGTGTAATGTAAAAAAGTTTATAAATCGCGGATTTCCTTATTTTATTTACCGACCGATCCTAATTTTGTGCTTACCCAAAATGGAGAATTGGATTATCCCATTTCCAATTTTGTCTGCCAAGCTTTTCCTGACATAGAGCATAGATAGTTCAACAGTAACTGAAACGTTGAAACGTAACCCAGCCGTATACCGCAAACGTAACTCAAAAAATTCCGGCTCCGATAGCTAACGCTAACGATTTAGCGATGTCTAACGATTAACGATCCAACGATTAACGCAATAACGATTTACGCAAAACGCTAAACGCATCGGCAAGCATAGACCGGAATAATACACATTGTTATAATCACGGAAATGGCTTGGTACGATGTAAAATAAATTTACGGATCTTGACGTTCTGAAATACAAACGAAAGTATAAAAAACGGGAGTATGTTTAGGATTAAAATTTCTGTATACCATAATAAACATTTGACTATGAAAAATCTATATGGACACGATGAGGGTCAAAGACGACAGCACTCATACGAAGTGTTTTCTACTTTACAGGTGACAAAAATAACGCGTACGTTTACTAAAATGGAGAATTACTGGATGTGCAACTGTATGTATTAAGAAAGAAAAGAATGGGGGGTATTATTCTAAAGTGTCTCATTCACCCGATATTTTTAAAGAAATAACAAATTATTAGACTAATACATCTCTTTACTTGATAAATAATAATCACAATGACAGTAAAAAACGACTGAAAAGACTTCGATATGAAGTTTCCGACTTTTACACGTACATGGTACATGTGTACGTCTTACAAATTACGTGGATACAACCGTTATGTATTAAGAGAGAATTGTATTATATTGCAAGTGTCATATTTATCCGATATTTTAAAGGAAATAACAAACAAATTGTTACAACAACAACTTTAATTGATAATATTATCGTCACAATGTCATAAATTTTAGTGAAGCGATGCAAGGCGTTAATACGGTACTTTAAATAGTATCATTGGTGTCGAAATGACGAATTAACAGATTTTCACACAAACACATTTAAAATGCATTTATTAGTACATCAAAATTTCCCATCTATATGCTTGATTTCTATTATCGATATTTCATGATATCTGATCATACAAATTGTAAATAAGTGTAAATCATTTTTTATGTGTTTCCCGCATCAATCACTAGGTTTACGCTGTTTGTTTTATATTTGTCAGATGTGTCGTAAAGGGCTCTTTTCCGCTTACCATGGAAAACGTATTCCCTCAGGAACTTATTTTTTCATAAAGGATTATACATTTGTATTACAGGGTGTGCATTTATAGAGATTATAGATATACAGTATATGTGTACATAGTTCATTGGCTTCCAAGTTGACTAGGCATCGATTTTAGGATTCGCCACATTACATTTAAAAATGTACGTTACATGTACAGACGCCACAGAAACAGCTACTGTAATAAATGATTAAACATTTGGAGTGTTTCGCCCAGAGAGAGTGACGCCATTTGCAGTTCTCGAGTCATTATAATAGTTCAATGCATTCTAGTCCAAGATATAAAGAAATGAAAATTATTTATCCCCTTCTTCAGTTATCTATATACAAATTAAGTCAATTATGCAAAATCTATTGATGACAAACAACGCCTGAAGATAGTGATGCCAGATGTACACTGAAGATTACAGCGTGTAAAATTGCATTGCGACAATTTTACTTACGTATATATATGGTAACCGTGGTGTAAGAAACAAAGTTATTATGATCACATATCGACATCAAAGCAACTCTGGCAATTTACAGTTACAAACAAATAATTATTCATACAATGTATAAGATGTGATAAAGCTAAATCATTCCAACGTAATATATAAGAAAGTGCATATTGTAACGCATCAAAACTTTGAAATAAACGACAGGTACGTGAAATGTACTGTCACAATTGTACTGGGGCCACAGGTAAAGTTATGGGTATAGAGTTAAATCTCCCTCCCAAAGAAGGTGTTAATTACAGGTGAACTCCGCCCAGTGGCCAGCGACCTCGAGGGTCGACACAAGGGTAACACCTGTCGTGACCTTTATACCTGTTAACAGGTAAAATAAAATACCCGTGCGACGTCAACGCTGGGAATTGAAGAGATTCAAGGTTACAAATAAACAACGAACACGTGTGAGAATGTTAATTGTCCAGGTTTTTTTTATTGATGAAGAACAAAAACGTATATCCGAGTCTGATTTGACACGTCGTTCAGTACGTGTGAAGGCTTACAAATATAACGTACCTGCTCAGTTCGAATTCTGAACACGTGTTCTACATGTAGAGTATATACTCGTACATTACGGACATTCTTGTATCTGAAGAAATGCAAACGTTTACATCTTTTTATTCCCTTTTCCATTTTCATATAAATACAAGTATTAATATATAAATAATTGCGTTTAAAAAAATATTTACATGTATTGATGCCAAATCTCACCCTCTTTCCGTGTTCAAACTCGTCATGTTAATCAACTTAATTAAAACTTCACGAATTTATTTACAAATCTCCCGAAGTTGCGTTCTTCGTACGTTGATAATATTTTCAACATAAAATAACGAGAACAATATTACCCAGCGTGTCTGTAATATCGTTTTTATATTTTTATTATCTGTTTTAGCTATTTTCGTGAGTAATCTTTCAATTGTCGTGGATTTTTTTCTAAAAAATTGCTTTGGACATTAATGTTCTGTAAGACAGTTTCGTTAATATTTGAATTGCTTTCGCAGAAATAATAAAGAAAATATAATAATATATATATATATGATATATGCTTCTGATAATAATAATAAAAAAGTGAAAATCACATTAAGTTTTGTAGTTTTGATAATTAATACATTTATTATTTCTGTCGGGAGGAGGAAGGGGTGTTAGGACGCGTGTAATTAACACATCCCATGGTGATGATCGATGTTGTACAGGTAAATGACGAGCTATATCCTATTTTAATAAGGGCGAATAGAGAACAAAATAGGGGCTAATTAAAAAGGTAAGTTATAGTCTATTTTTTTAGAAAATATGTATTTACATTTGAAAACACCTGTGCGATAAAGTCACAGCAAGAACATTAGTACTCTTTGACTTTTTTTTAGTTTTTTTACATATTACAATCAAAATTTCATCATAAACATGCATATCTATTATACCAAAAATATACGTAACTTAATTTCCCACATCTTATATCAAAAATCTACATTACAATCATTTGAATTATATATATCCATTTTGCCTGAAATATTTAATAATAAATATTTAGAGATTTACGGTTATATGCATCGCTAACTATAATGAAGCATTAGCGGCTAAATACTACAATTTTAAATCTACTTTACAACAAATTATATCTGAAGCTTCATATCTCTTATCCTCGGTTTTTTATAAAATTCAATTATCATTCAGATAAGCCATTCATTTTGACATTGATTATTAAACCCATCGCTAAGTAAAAAAAAAACTTTAATAATGTAAACAATGTTATTTTATCAAACGCTGTATTCGAATTAGGACAGCTATGCAGTACGGTAACATACAAATTTATGTGTAGAAAGTCGATTATTCACCTTAAATACTCTAAACATGTATGTATTTCATGAGACAAGCAAATACTTGTACGATTGTAAAGACATTTTATAATATATTAAGTCAAATTCAAGAAATATTGATTTGTGTTGAATAATTATATAAAAGGTTAAATAAAAATTAAAATAAGTTCAACATTTTACGTATAGGATATATTTTGTACAGCTAACAAGAAACATAAAATTGATTAAAAGTACTTCAACATATGAGAAATGTTCCATTTTCGCATGGTACTTAATTCTATTATCGTAGGATAGGTCTCGTAAAGTTCATTGACATATTAATAGGCAGTAATTAAAAAATTGAAAAATATTCAAATAAACTTGCCAGTTAAGTTATTAATTGTTTCAATAATGTAATAAAAAAATCACTGTGATGCATACATACAACGATGATACAGGGTTTTTCTCACTTACATGGTTTTTTAAAACATGAATTTATGCATTTTATCTGTATCGTTCTCAATTGTTGTTATTTTTATAAATATACCGGTGACATGAAAAGTTTTGCAATATAGATTTGATCACATCGATAGTGACAATCAATTTAAAATTTACTGTGGTTAAATTTAACGTATCAAACATTGCTGGATGATTAATATTATAGAAATTACAACATTAATGTTTTAAGATGTCCAAGTTTTCACTTGTAATTTGGATAAAACAACTTATGTATAGACCAGAAAGAAAATTGCTGAAATTAACAATGCAATTCTGTATTTAATAAAATTAATCAGTAACCATAATTTCAAATGGTTAAATTAAACATCCTGAAACGATTAATTTACTCACATTATTACAATTACAGTATTAAAGAACTTATTGCTGTTAATTTGGTATGCGATATGGATGTACCTCAACTTTAATGTGAACCTGTTGACCAGCGCATAACGGAACGATAATACACAGGTAACAAAAATCGTAACATGACACCGTACAGGATCAACTTTATTTCATATTCACGCTGGGAATGAATCATTCAAGGTAAAAATGGCGGAACTCCGAACATACAACATCAAAAAGTGAGAAAGATTAGTGAAAATTACACATTTTACTTATATGTTAACTGAGAACAAAAACTTATATCCGGTGTGTCTGATTTGACACTCACGCGTGGCCAGACATGTTTGTTGAAATTCATATAAACGTACCTGACATGAGTTCGAATTCTGAACACGTTTCTACATGTATGATAGGACGGAAACAACAGGTACATTTAATGTAACAATTCCATAAAAGAAATGCAAACTTTTTACATTTTTTTATTCCCTTTGAGATTTTTCATATAAATGAAAGGTATTCTTCATACGATATAAATAATTTTAAAATATTTACATGTCCATGCCAAACAAATAATTTTCTGGTACTAAACTAATCCGTGTTCTACAAACTCGTCAATATGACTCGTACATTTCAACATTTTAAATTTAAATCATGTACATTTAAGAGTACAAATTTTCTAACACATTTAAACTTTTCTTCATACGTTGATACAATAATATTCAAATAACGAGCGATTTGAAAATTATTAGCGTTTCATGTGTAAAATCGTTAAAACCTATGAAATTTTTTCATTTCTGTTTTAGCTATTTTCTGAGTAATATAATAATAATAAAAAAGAATGAATCACATTAAGTTTTGTAGTTTTGATAATAAAATACATTTATTATTTCTGTCGGAGGAGGAAGGGGTGTTAGGACGCGTGTAATTAACACATCCCATGGTGATCGATGTTGTACAGGTAAATGACGAGCTATATCCTAATTTTAATAAGGACGAATAGTGAGAACAATAGGGGCTAATTACAGGTAAGTGTGCGATAAAGTCACAGCAAGAACATTAGTACTCTTCTGACTTTTTTATTACATTTTCTTTTCAAAATCACATTATCAACATGCATATCTATTATACCAAAAATATACGTAACTTAATTTCCCACATCTTATATCATGAAAATCTTACAATCCTGAATTATTATATATCCATTTTGCCTGAAATATTTATAATAAATATTTAGAGATTTACGGCATATGCATCGCTAACTATATGAAGCATTAGCGGCTAAATACTACAATTTTACATCTATAACACATTTATCTGAAGCTTCATATCTCTTATCCCCGGTTTCTTATAAAATTCAAGATCATTCAGATAAGCCACATTGAAATTAAACCCATCGCTAAGTAAAAAAAAAACTTTAATGTAAACAATGTTATTTTATCAACGCTGTATTCGAATTAGGACAGCTATGCAGTACGGTAACATACAAATGTAGAAAGTCGATTATTCACCTTAAATACTCTAAACATGTATGTATTTCATGAGACAAGCAAATACTTGTACGATTGTCTTTTTATACGTATATGAATACGTTTTTATGACTCTTGAATACATTGATTAATAAAAAAGAGATTTTGAAAAACATATATTCATGTTACAGCAACGCTTTCTATCGACAGAGGATTTGCTTTGGTCAGCCAATCATAAAAAAAATGTTTTCCACTGAGTGTCACCGATCAGTGTGGGACATAAAAACAGCTTTATTATTTTCTAGGGTTAGGGTTAGGATTAGGTTAACCCTTAACCATTCATACAAAAGGGCAGTGAAAAACATATAGAACACAGTATATTTAAACAACAAGTTAAACAATTATCAAGGCCGCTTTCCTCAGAGTTTTTAATAAAGAGGCCTAAATCCTGTAGAAATTGTAGATCATTAGAAGACAAAAGTCGTTCCAAATTTTAAAAGAATTTTTCTCGCTGTAAAGTTAACGGTTCGCTTAAAATGAAGTTGGTTTCATTCTCAATGTCGTTACAAAATATGCCAGAAGACGGGGAATCTTTTTAGTGACAGAAGTTATTTACCGTTACAGGTTCTGCTAAATAAATATTACAAGTTTTGCTGGATTAATATTCATAAAATTGCCCACCAATGAACAAGCGTGTCCAAGTTATCGGTCACTTGTGTAAGAGAAAAACAAAACGAAAACTAATGGACACAGAGAGAAATTCTGATTGAAAACGTATCTTACGATCACATTAAAATATGAAAAAGATTATCAATTATTTATATTTCATATCGTATTCTATAATGAACTGTTCTATATTTTCGATATGACTCAACGTTTCACCGTCTGCCGACGGAACACATATCTCAGGTAATCTTTGCCAGCGTAACACTGACACCGTGACACCGAGATTTCATTGGTAAACCAATACTCATTAAATATGGAAATGAATTGTGAATTATAAATGTTTGTGTGCAATTATCAAGAATCAATTCATTCACAAACCTAAATGAATTAAAATAATGGTTGAAATGATGATAAATTCTAATTGAGAAACCCTAACATATGCTACATCATTCTTAATAATTATTATAATGGTCGCTATCCTTCATTGTCTTTTTTTTACTTTCATCAGGTAATACTGCTGTTGCTAATTGGAGTTAAAAAGTGGAGAAGACACTTCCCCCGGCATATACACTACAAAAGATGATTATATTAGGCGTTGGTAATTATGTACATAGGATTTTATTAAAATCGATCTAAGATTAATTTCACGATGTACATGTAGGGTAAACTTCATGTTTATTGACATTTTCAGTGTTGTATGCAAAGCAAATGTGACTTAAAGGTATTTAATAGTTAAATGAGGGGAAAACAATTTAAAAAAAAAACAAAAATATGTCCTTTTTGGTGATAAAAATCATTCTTATTAGGTATATGTTTCTTTTTCGAAAACTTTTCCAGTCCTAAAATGTAAAATCAAGACCTTGATTTCAAAGGGTTATATATGATCACTTATAACCTTGATTTCGCTGAACCATATCATGATGCAAAACTGAAGGCATGTTCAAGAGAAAAAACTGACCAATCACAGGCCTGCAGCAGATCTAGAGATTTAGTGATGCTCACTTCAAAGCCATGCACTTGTACAGTTAGTATTGAGTCTTTTGATGCTACTATATCAAAGGACCAAACTATCTTCTCATCTTGATGTCATACACAGCCTTCAAGTTTCGCTATACATATTCCCAGGTGTATAAAAATTATAATGATCGTAACCCTGGAAATCTTCTTGGGATGGGCCAAGTATTACTAGGCTCTATATACCTTACACTCTTCAATTCACTGGAACTTTTGGTAATATATCTGGTGGGTGATCATGACCTACACTAGTGACCTTTTGACATACATATACAGACTAAGAATAGTCTAACATATTTACAGTAGGACTTTAGTTAATGGTGGAGATTTGGAATGGTAGTGCTCATTGAAAGAAATTCTTGTTGACTGTTAAATCAAAATGTGTAATAAGCATTTGTTTCCCTATGTTTTAGTAGGGGAAAACATAGGTTTTTAAATGCAGCTTATTAATAATAAATGCGTGTTGATTTGTTAATATTAGCGGATAACTTCAATATGTCTGCATCCAATGATGTAAAGTGTGCCTTGCTTCACCATTTTGTTAACTCTTGTTAACTCCTTCTGACATGTTTGCATATCTAGAATGCCGTTTGTTTAGATGGTGTCAAACCATTCATCAAATCTTTCAAAAACTGGTTCAGTGTTGAATTGCATTAGTGATTACATATTTCGATAACTACGTGGTGTGTTAAGATCTTTTGGATTCCTGCATGCTTTAATATTACCACATATTCCTTTCAGTAAAACTCCAACAAGGAATCACCAGAACAACATTATCCTGTGCAAATCCGTCCACATGTGAATTGAGATATATTCATCAGTTGGCAATCGACATGGAAACACTGCTACCCTTTCTAAGATTACATCGCCTCATCCGTGTCTTATGATGGATTAATTGATGTGAAAATGCTAAAAGGATCATGGATAGTAAAAGCTTTTGAAAATGTACTGCATCGAACGATTGACTATAGTATCAGAAAGAGAATGAATGATGTATTCATCGATCCAAATAGTTTACGTTTGATTATTTTTGTGACTTGCAATAAGTGATTCAGAATTGGATTTGTTTAAAATGCAATTTTTAAAATTAACAATAAACTTTTTAAATG
>NW_027188728.1:0-14042 GCF_041381155.1 Argopecten irradians | reverse complement strand
TGGTAGGTGGAGTGGAAAGGTGGTAGGTGGATTGGGAGTGGTAGTAGTTGGTAATGATGTTTGGGATTTTGATGGTGGGTGGGATGATATTGGGGATGAGTGGGTAAGGGGTTGGTAATATTGGGGGAATTGGTAAGGGTGGGTAGGGGGAAATGGTAGGTGGAGTGGAAAGGTGGTAGGTGGATGGAAAGGTGGTAGGTGGATTGGGAGTAGTAGTTGGTAATGATGTTTGGGGGATTTTGGATGGTGGTGGATGATATTGGTTAGGGTAAGGGGTTGGGTAGAGATGGTTGGGTGGAAATGGTAGGTAGGAGTGGAAAGGTGGTAGTGGATGGAAAGTGTGGTAGGTGGATTGGGAGTGAGTAGTTGGTAATGATGTTTGGGGGATTTTTGATGGGGTGGGTGGGGATGATATTGGGTGAAGTGGTAAGGGGGTTGGGGTTGGTTGGAGTGGTGTGAGTGGAAAGGTGGTAGGTGGAGTGGAAAGGTGGTAGGTGGATTGGGAGTGAGTAGTTGGTAATGATGTTTGGGGGGGATTTTGGATGGTGTGGATGATATTGTTGAGTGGGGGTAAGGGTTTGGGGAGATGGTTGGAAATGGTAGGTGGAGTGGAAAGTGGTAGGTGAGTGAAAGGTGTATGTATGGGAGTGAGTAGTTGGTATATGATTTTTGGGGTGATTTTGGATGGATGATGTTGTGTAGTTTTGGTAAGGGTTTTGTTAGGTTGGTAGAATGTTGATGAAATGTAGGTGGAGGTGGAAATGTGGTTAGGTGGAGTTGTAAGGTGGTAGTGTGGATTGGAGGAGTAGGTTGGTAATGATTTTTGGGGATTTTGATGGTGGTGGATGATATTTGAGGGGTGATGAGGGGTTAAGGGGTTGGTAGGATGGTTGAAATGGTAGGTGGATGGAAAGGTGGTAGGTGATGGAAAGGTAGTGTGATTGGGAGTAAGTGGTAGGTGGATTTTTGGGTGGTTAATGGTGGTAGGTGACCATTATTGGAGAAGGAGGTAAGGGGGGTTGGTATTGATTTTGGGGGAGGAATTTGGGGGATGAAAGTGGTAGGGGGATTGGTGAGTAGTATATATGGTTTGATTTTGGTTGTGGTGAATATGGTGAGTGGATAAGGGGTGTGTTTAATGTTGGTCTAGGTGGATGGGAAATGGTATGTGGTAGGTGGATTGGTAGGTGGATGGGGAGTAGTTGGTAATGGATTTGGGGGATTTGGGGATGATGGTGATGATATTGTATTAAGTGTGAATTGTTGGTAGAAAGGTTTTAATGTTTACCAGAAGTGAAAGTGGTGTCAGGTGGATGGAAAAGGTTGTAGGTGGAGTGGGAAGTGGGTTGGGTACATTTATGTTGGTGTTGTGGGGATTTTGGGGGATGTTGGGTTGATGATATTGGGTTAGGTAATGGGTGGTATGGGAGGGGTTTGGTGTTGGAATTATGAGGGGGTGAGGTAGGGATATATTGGAAAGGTGGTAGGTGATTGGTTGTGGACATCAGTTGGTATTTGTTTGGGGGTTTTGGAATGGTTGGGGGATGATATTGTAAGAGGAATGGGTTGGTAGGGGGAAATTGGAATTGGTAAGGGGGTGGAGGTGGATTATAGTGGTATTGGTGATTACTTCTTGGGAGTGAAAGTGAGTTTCGTAAGGGTATAGATTTAGGGGGGATTATTGGATGGTTGTTGGGGATTGATTTGGGGGGGTGATAATTCGTTGGGAAGGGGTTGGGATGGGGTAGGAGTTATGTGTAGTGGAGTGAAAGTACCGTGGATTGCTGTGTGGTTTGTGATTTTTGTTTCTGATGGGGTGGTATGTTGTTTGATACCGTTAGTAGAATGGAAATGATTTTGGGTTAAGTGGTGTAGGTGAGCGGGGTATGGATTAAGAGGTTGTATGGTGTAAGGGAAAATGTTGGTCGTGCGGGCCATGGTTTTGTTGGATAGAGGGACCGTTGTATGATGTGAGGTTCCACGTTAATAGTACTTTAGTGGGGCAGATAGGAAGTTTTATATGATATTGTTGTTTTGGGACATATTAATTGTGAATGGTTAAATGGTGGTATGGGAAAGTGGATGGTGGATGTTGGGTAGTGGAATTGCAAACATGGGTCCTAGGGTTCTAGGACTGATATTTCTTAATTGGGTTGGTACAGGGGGTGGTATGTTGGGTATGCTTTGTTGGGGTGATTGTGATTGGGTTAATAGGGTCATGTGAGTTGGGGGAATCTTTCCCTGGATTGAAGAGTTGTTTTTGGGAGTGGTTTCAGGGGTAGGTATGGGGTGGCTTCATTGAATGTGTTGGACGGGTGAGGGAGCGATAGATGGGGGGCTAAGAGGGGTTGGTTGGATTGTGAGTGAGTTGTGGGGTATAACTGGTGGTTGGGAGGGGAAAGAGGTGGTTTAGTTGGTCTGGGATGTGGTGTTTTTGGGGGAAGGGGGGGTAGATGGGGAAACGTGTTGGCTTTGGGTTGAATGAGGAAGATCTTATAAATGGTCCAGAAAATTTTTAATTAGGGGTGGTTGATTGGTGATGGAAAAGCCACTTGAAGAAGAGGGATGACTTGTTGGATCGGGGGCATTGTAGGATGTGGGTCATTGGTGAGTGTGTTTGTTTGAATTTGGTATGTAAAGGAGATACGGGATGGGATTAAAGGGTGATTAAGGGATTAGATATTGTATTAAAGGGTTCGGGGTTTAAGTATTAGTGGTTTTATGAGATAAGGTAGTTGTTGAGGTCTTGAAGATTAGTTAATGGCTGTGAATGAATTGCCGATTCCTGAATTTTTGATTTCATTTCTAAGAATGTGAAAACGTTGGGGTGGTGTGGTGGAAATCCACGAAATAATAGGTTGGATAGGATTAGGGGTTTATGTGCCGTGAGGGACATCGAATAAAAATCAGGTTCGTATCGTAATAGGTACATGGTTAGCCAATTTATTGGGCTAATTTCTGTAATTAAAAGGTCAACGTTGGATCATTGGTGTATTTGCCTTGAAATGGGGGTCCATTTTTGGTAGAAAGGAGATTTGAATCTGGATTGGAACGGGTTGTTATAATTTGATTTGGTGACAGCTAGGAATGTGATCGGGAACTAAGTAAATTCAGGTTCCTTCTGAATAAGTAAGCTTTGGGTAGAAATCCTGGCATTAGAAGGGTTTAACCTTTGGAGAGTTTTGGTTGTGATGGTTCCTCCTGTTGAGGATGCCCGACTTGGGTATAAATGTAGGAGGTCGTTCTGCCTTGTTTTAGAGTTGGGGTGGGTAAATCAGGGGGATAAGACTCTTCGGCCTTAGTATCATAATTGTGATGAATTCTGTTGGGCATAGATCCCGTAAGTAATCTTCTTGGAAGAAAGCGTGATCTTTTCCTCCTCCGGTTTTCGTAAAGTGGTTTCAATTGAATTAATTTTAAATCAGTAATTCTCAGAACGGGTCAACCTTTTAGAGTTGGGGAAAGCTGAGGATTTATAATAGCATTAAAATAACTGGGGTGTGATGGCTTTTTTTGGAGAATATTTCTGGTATAGTAACGATGCCTTTCCTAGATTGAATCATGGGCGGATTCAGTTTGAGATTAAAGGACCTGAACATGAGGTTATCTATATAAGAATCAGGGATGCGAAAAATGCATTTCTTTAACCAAATTTCTCTCCACCGGTCAAACATATAACCTATATTTTGTGGGTAGCCACTTGATTAGCTAAAACATTCGAACATTTTGGGTCGGCCGTTAATCAGCTCATAGAATTCAGAATAAAATCCAGTAACACAATCAAATCGAATAAGTAAATTTGGTCCTGCTTTCAAAAGTTATTAAAAGGTCAACTAGAAATACTATTGTGATGCATAATAATGCATTTTGAACCATTTCTAAACTAGTTAATTAGTAATCAAGATCATTGAATAAGTAATCATGTATTTTATGGAAGATAATAATCAGGGAAAAGGCGCTGTTGGCATGTAAGTCAAATGGGCCCTTAATACATGCAATTGTTGGATTGTTTAGGTCAACATTTATTAAACCCTGATCATAACTGTAATGATGCATTTTAATTAACTCTGCATTTTGAACTCATTCTACCGGTATATCCGTTCAACTCAAAGTTTGAATTGAATAATAAATGAATCGATAAGGTTAAACTGCGGGGGAGTTTTATGGGAGGTCCGAATAAAGTAACTTCGACAAAGGGAACTAATCACCTTAGTTAATCATAAATAATAACTGTTCATTTGGAGCATCCCAGAAATACATTGAATCAACAAGGTAGACCTTTAAGCTTTTAGAAACTTTTAAGTAAAATTAATATAGGTTTTAATGCAACTGCATATTTACTTTAGTCTATTCCTAATCTTTCAGATTTATTTGCTGTAATCATATATTATGATGGGGCTTGACCAAGAGAATGGGTCGATTTATGAATGTAAAGAACAAAAAAATATGTGAATTTACTTTTCATTTATGATATACAAGTGATTTATAATATAATGGAACTCAGTGTTGCTGGTGACCTTATATGAAAATATTTGTGGTCGGGTAGGACCTTAATAGTTAAAACTACCATTTGTAAAAGACCATTTTAGTGCGCCTGGTTACTATGATTGTCGGGACGTGAGAGTGAATCGAGGGATTAAGTTCAGAGTCAAATGCAGTTTAAACTTAAATAATTTAAGCGAATATTGAATAATGATCAAATATACCGTTATCATTTAGGTTTAATACTACAAGAAAGTTATGGACATGTTATTTGTCAGCTATAGGTAATTTCTTCTATATATATGTACATCATACATCTAATTAGTAGTGTTTTTCAGTAACTGCCGATTTGTGTCAATTTCTAAAATGAATAAATGTTATTTTAATAATCCAAATCCAGTACAATGTGTTTTTGAAATACGCTTTTGAACAATTTGCTTCTGCATACATGCACGCAATCGTGTATGGAGAGGAGTATATTAGGCATTGCATGCCCCTGCACCACGATCATACTTAGTTATTCCTTGATTTTAATAAAAATATTTTGAAACATGGAAGAAGTCGTCACATAAGATAAAAGATATTCGTTTTACTGGCAACAGGAATTTTTCCACACTTCCGGGGCCGCCTGTTTTACTTTGGTTTTCACCAAGCTGCTGCAGGTAATCTATGAGGTTTCCGCACTCCAGGGAAAATATTTTGACGATTCTCTCATGCTCCACTAGTTAGAGAAACTAAAACCCATTTTGCCCTTCTCAGGGCTTTGTCTTCCTTTGGGGAAAACATTTCGAAAACACGATTCAAAGCATGGTCTTTTCCATCGTAGGAGAAGTTCGATAAGGCGAAAGATCTTTCTGGTCTTGTTGCTCATAACTGGTCCTAAACGTCCACATTCGTTGGTTTCTCAGTTTCTGGGTTACCTCAACGCTCTGGTAATGACGATGTGGTCTCTCTGGGGAGACATTACATCAGACATTTCCAGATGTTCCTCCTCGCGAACTGGGTCCTACCATCAGGAAATGGGAGTCTTGGCTTCCTATAATCATATTTTGTGAAAGAGATGCTCGTTGGTTTGAAAGACAATGTTCTGTGGGGAGGTTTCAGTTGTTCAAACCAGCTCCCACCATGCCCTTGTTCACGAATGCGTGATTGATAGGGTGGAGGGCTTATCTCGTCGGCCATAAGTCCATTGCAATCTGGGAAACAGAATTCCGGGCCTCTACGGCGGTGGAGATGAGGGCTGTTCTGTTGGCTTGTTGCAACCAGGCTAATTAAAAGATTCTGCATTCCAAAGTGGTTTTTGATGCTACGGGGCAATCTCTAGCAGTTTAATGGTCTGCCGAATACACTCTCTAGGCGCCGCCAGACCTTTTGACACAATGGCTGCTAAAATCCCTCGATCTTCGAGGGCATTAGTAGCTTATCAAGGGTAATCAGGAGCCTCAAACATACCTTTTCGCTACTTCCCTGAACACTCAGTTGCCAACATTTGCATCTTTGTTTCTCCAGTGTCATAGTCAACAAGATGACCGTCAAGGCCCACGGTAAAACCAATTTTCATTATTGATACAGGGTGTCCCAAAAACTATGATACACTTTCAAAGTGTTCTAGTGATACAGAACGTAAAGCACGAAAAGATTCCATTTGTAAACAAATGCCTGAAATTAAAATTAGTTTTTCTTCTTAAATTGAAAATTATACAGGAATCTTAAATAAAAAGCAGAAAATGCAGTCAAAAAAATTGACATTACCACTGACATTTGAGCATCTTAAGAACACTGGTATCGAAAGAGTAGTTCTAATGCCTAGATATATGTAAGGACGTTTTCATGGTTTGGTGATTACGTTCTGTAATTCTGGTAATACTCACTTAGTAAATGAATTTGAATAAGTTCAGATTTGATGAATCAAAACATTTAAAAGTAAAACTTGCAAAATCGAATAAGTCACTTTCCAAAGGATGGAATCTCATTAGTAATTGTCCAATCTTGAAATGCCAATGTCACAATAATGTGTGACGTCATTAATATACGTACGAATGCTTTTTGGCAGAATCAAATCAACTTCCTTTATACATGTATTATTTCATACAACACTTTGGAGTAAATGGAATCATATACATGGCAATGTTTTTTGACCATGTAATAAGTCATTTCAATGTGTAACATGACATATGCGACACCCAGTATTTACCATAACTTTATAGGTCCACCCTTATATCCTATTTCCTGAGTAAGCCATTTCTTGTCCATTAGTGGCTCTATAATGAGGAAGATTTGCCACTCTATGTTAATCTCTCGCCGCGAACGAGATTAAGGTATCGAATTGGGAGACGAGATTACAAATTTTATGTTACTGTTTTGGCTATAAATTGGGTGTCGGTTGCATACTATTTACATAAATTTTTGAAGTCTTTAAAATGCATTTAGGACCATTTTGATCCTTGAATAATTAATCAGGTAGATTAGATGCATTGTGATGCAAAATAAAGAATTTCAAAGAACCATCAAGGAATCGTTAATTAGTATAGAAATCCGAATAAGTAATCAGGGATGAAAGTCGTAATCAGGGAATCGAATAAGTAATGGCCCTTAATGAAGTAATTTAAAAGGTCAACGAGATCATTGTGATGCATAATAATGCATTTTGAACCATTTCTGATGGTAATTGAAGCTAGAAATCGAATAAGTAATCAGGGAATCGAATAAGTAATCAGGGAATCGGAATAAGTAATGGGCCCTTAATGAGTAATTAAAAGGTCAACTAGATCATTGTGATGCATAATAATGCATTTTGAACCATTTCTGATGGTAATTAGTAGCTAGAAATTGAATAAGTAATCAGGGAATCGAATAAGTAATCAGGGATCGAATAAGTAATGGGCCCTTAAGGAGTAATTAAAAGGTCAACTAGATCATTGTGATGCATAATAATGCATTTTGAACCATTTCTGATGGTAAGTTAGTAGCTAGAAATTGGATAAGTAATCAGGGAATCAAATAAGTAATCAGGGAATCGAATAAGTAATCAGGGAATCGAATAAGTAATGGGCCCTTAATGAGCAATTAAAAGGTCAACTAGATCATTGTGATGCATAATAATGCATTTTGAACCATTTCTGATGGTAATTAGTAGCTAGAAATTGAATAAGTAATCAGGGAATCAATAAGTAATAGGGAATCGAATAAATGTAATCAGGGAATCGAATAAGAATAAGTAATGGGCCCTTAATGAGCGTAATGTAAAATCTTTCAACCTAGATCATTGTGATGCCATAATAATGCATTTTGAACCATTTTCTGATGGTAAATTTAGTTAAACTAGAAATTGGAATAAGTAAATCAGGGAATCGAATAAAGTAATCAGGGAATGGAATAAGTAATGGCGCCCTTAATGAGCCCTTAATTAAATTAAAAGGTCAACTCGATCATTGTGATGCATAATAATGCATTTTGAACCATTTCTGATGGTAATTAGTAGCTAGAAATTGAATAAGTAATCAGGGAATCGAATAAGTAATCAGGGAATCGAATAAGTAATGGGCCCTTAATGAGCAATTAAAAGGTCAACTAGATCATTGTGATGCATAATAATGCATTTTGAACCATTTCTGATGGTAATTAGTATGCTAGAAATAAATTAATCAGGGAATCGAATAAGTAATCAGGTAATCGAATAAGTAATCAGGGGAATCGAATAAGTAATGGGCCCTTAATGGAGCATTAATTAAAAGGACAACTTTTAGATCATTGTGATGCATAATAATACATTTTGAACCATTTCTGATGGTAATTAGTAGCTAGAAATTGAATAAGTAATCAGGGAATCGAATAAATCGAATAAGTAATCAGGGAATCGAATAAGTAATCAGGGAATCGAATAAGTAATGGGCCCTTAATGAGCAATTAAAAGGTCAACTAGATCATTGTGATGCATAATAATGCATTTTGAACCATTTCTGATGGTAATTAGTAGCTAGAAATTGAATAAGTAATCAGGGAATCGAATAAGTAATCAGGGAATCGAATAAGTAATGGGCCCTTAATGAGTAATTAAAAGGTCAACTAGATCATTGTGATGCATAATAATGCATTTTGAACCATTTCTGATGGTAATTAGTAGCTAGAAATTGAATAAGTAATCAGGGAATCGAATAAGTAATCAGGGAATCGAATAAGTAATGGGCCCTTAATGAGCAATTAAAAGGTCAACTAGATCATTGTGATGCATAATAATGCATTTTGAACCATTTCTGATGGTAATTAGTAGCTAGAAATTGAATAAGTAATCAGGGAATCGAATAAGTAATCAGGGAATCGAATAAGTAATGGGCCCTTAAGGAGTAATTAAAAGGTCAACTAGATCATTGTGATGCATAATAATGCATTTTGAACCATTTCTGATGGTAATTAGTAGCTAGAAATTGAATAAGTAATCAGGGAATCGAATAAGTAATCAGGGAATCGAATAAGTAATGGGCCCTTAAGGAGTAATTAAAAGGTCAACGAGATCATTGTGATGCATAATAATGCATTTTGAACCATTTCTGATGGTAATTAGTAGCTAATTGACTGTATTTGTAGCTTGAAAATTGAAAAAGTACTCAGGGAATCGAATAAGTAATGGGCCCTTAATGACAATTAAAAGATCAACTAGATCATTGTGATGCATATAATGCATTTTGAACCATTTCTGATGGTAATTAGTAGCTAGAAATTGAATAAGTAATCAGGGAATCGAATAAGTAATCAGGGAATCGAATAAGTAATGGGCCCTTAATGAGTAATTAAAAGGTCAACTAGATCATTGTGATGCATAATAATGCATTTTGAACCATTTCTGATGGTAATTAGTAGCTAGAAATTGAATAAGTAATCAGGGAATCGAATAAGTAATCAGAGAATCGAATAAGTAATCAGGAATCGAATAAGTAATCAGGGAATCGAATAAGTAATGGGCCCTTAATGAGTAATTAAAAGGTCAACTAGATCATTGTGATGCATAATAAAGCATTTTGAACCATAGCTTCTTAATGGTAATTAGTAACTATAAAGCAATTGAATAAGTAATCAGGGGAGGATCGAATAAGTAATCAGGTAATCGAATAGTAATGGGCCCTTAATGAGTAATTAAAAGGTCAACGGAGATCATTGTGATGCAATAATAATGCATTTTGAACCATTGTGATGGTAATTACATTTTGAGTAACTATACAATTGAATAAGTAATCAGGGAATCGAATAAGTAATCAGGTAATCGAATAAGTAATGGGCCCTTAAGCAGAGTAATTAAAAGGTCAACGAGATCATTGTGATGCATAATAATGCATTTTTGAACCATTTCTGATGGTAATTGTAGCTAGAAATTGAATAAGTAATCAGGGAATCGAATAAGTAATCAGGGAATCGAATAAGGAACTGGGAACTAGGAATCAACTTCACGAGGTATTCTAGTTTATAATACACAAAATATGTTCCCGGCGGCCACGGCAGCCCGTTTCTAAACACACCACCGTGAACAAAACGTGGGTGACCGCGGTGACAACGTGAGACAACGCAGAAGGACGTGATAGACAAACCGTAAGCGGTCGTGATTACCGTGGATGCCGTGCCAGATTTTAAAACTGTCAAAAAAATTGCCACGGCAGTCACGGTGACAGATGGTGAACGCCACAGGACGTAATAAAACGGCATTGACGTAACAAAACGTAACAGTGCGTACGAGGCCGTAACAAAACTTCCAGACGTCCGTGGTGGAACGGGCAGCAAGCACGTTTCCGGGAATCTCACGGTGATTTCAAGTTTTAGTGACGTTCTGTTGCGTTTTTTTTTCACGTTTCGGCCAAGGTTGATGCAGCTGATTGACTGCGACGTTTTGTGCCGGTTTGTCAAGGTTTGTCAAGGTTTTGAAAGGCAAGCCAAGGTTGATGATAGCCGTTTTGATGCGTTCTGTCAAGGCACATCACGGCTTGTAGCGGTTGAAAGCCCGACGAGTAATACGGCGTGTTACGTTCTATTACGGTCTTACGTTGCAAGTAATATATGATAGAGTATCATTGCCTTGCCTGTTGCATTTTGCTACTTTTTGGAATTATTTGTTTTAATAGATAGAAATAGTCATTATCAAACACATTTAAACCATCAAATTATACGAAACCTATTATTGTATACATTACAGAAAAAAAATTGCGTAGAAACACTAGGCTATAATAATTATATATTTCTTTTAACACATTTTGTAACTAAAAGTGTTTGAAATGACATTTTCGTCAATAAATATTGTTTCATTTGCTCCAAAAAAGCCCGTAATCAGGCTTTCATCCTTAGTAAGCCTTGGCGGACCGTGAAAAACGTATCGGAGCTTGATCAAAACGTGTTTTAACGTAGCAGACCTCATCAGATCGTAACAGGACTAGAGAGAACGTAGTGTTATCCTTGATAGACCGTGCTAAAGCCGTAGTGTACCTTTAACCTCCGGGAACACCACTTTCCCCTGTATCCACGGTCCAACACGTAGTCCGTAAAAGACCGTGGCAAAACTTCACAAGACCTAGCTGAACTTGAATACAGAGACAAAAATAGCCAAAATTCCACGGCGCACCACGTTTCGGGAAAACGGGGCTACCGTGGTCGCCGGAACATAGTGTAAACCTAAGCATAAGGTTTTTATGATAGTTATTTTCCCTATTGGAGTGAGATTTCTTCGGTTCCACGAGTTAATGAGAGATTTCAGTTTTAATAAGTTTCTTGTCAAAATTTCAATTTTACTATTTTATGCAAATCAACATCATATTCTATACCTAAAAGATTAAACTTTGTGCTTCCCCATAAGAGATTGTGTGTATGTTCTAAATTTATCAATTACTGTACTTTTTGCTACCTATCTAAAAAAAAAAAAAAAAAAAAAAAAAAAAAAAAAAAAAAAAAAAAAAATTACCTGGGTCTTGGTGAAATTCGTTTGGAGTCCAGAAACTCTGGCATAATAATTAAGCTGCAGTAATAGTAATATTTAGAGATTTTTCTGAGCCATCGAGAGTTACAGAAGTATCGTTCTGCAAATTGAGAGAGCAGTAATTCATGGTTATCAACTACAATACCACGTATGTCTAAATTATTTCTTAAAAATATTGATTAAAATATCCGCACATAATATAAAAATATATGAATTGAGAGACCGGATTTTCCTGTCGGCAACCGCGCTCAATATCGAAAAAAATTGCCAAGTTTCACCTCCAATATTGATAGCAGAGTGAATGTTTTTTTGAAAAAGTTTTATCCAATTAATAATTGCTTGTCCAAAATTGAAAAAAACTAAAGTTTTTGCGAAATAAATTTTCCAAGAAACAAAGTCAAAAGCTTTTTCAAAGTCAATTAACAAAAGAAGACCAGGTATATTTTGTTCATCAGTATATTTCATTAAAGCCCCAAGCCCCCTATGTTTTGGGGTGAAAAAATATCAGAGTACTTCCCTTCGTTTTCACTCTACCAGCACTAGACTGGATTGCCTGCCGTAGTTTTTTCTACTCTCCGCTAGGCTTCGCTCCGAAAATACAGTATTTATGAGCGTAGCCTAGCGGAGAGAATTGGTACTAAGAGGCAGGTAAACCAGTCTAGGTCAGCACTAATGGACAATCGGAACATTTCGCTCACTTCCGCTAACGTAATTGTGAAAAAGAAGAGGAGGTAACGATTGTACTAAATGAAACGAAGTGAAGTCAAATAAGGGAATAGTAACTCTATTACAGATGGGATGAAACGAAGGGAAGTAACTCTGATAGATCTCAGAATGTTTTAAACTTGTGTCATTCGTTATTACATGTGGAGATATCCGATCACTGTAACTAGATATTTTAGTATCACCTGAGAAAATCTGTCAATTTAATATCTTTAAAACTGATGTTTTATTCTATTAACCACACTATGTAGGTATGTACTACACAGGTAAACTTGTAACACTCCTGGTATATAATTATAGTGCATCCAAACGGACTTGTGAATTACCTCTTTGTAAGAATAAAATAAATTGATAAGAAAACCACAGTCTTATCTTATCTGTCTTTAAATGGCATTACAGTGTTCCTAACGCGAGCACAGGGATCTCAAAGTTAGTTTCCATGTTTATAAGGGGCCGCGGTGGCCGAAGCGATTAAGATGTACCGACATGTTACCACATGCCCTCCACCTCTGGGTCGCGAGTTCGAATCCCATGTGGGCAGTTGCCAGTACTTAGACCGCTGGATCGGTGGTTTTTTCTCCGGATACTCCGGTTTTCCTCCACCAACAAACTTGGCAACGTCCTTAAATGACCCTGGCTGTTAATAGGACTTACGTTTAAAAATCAAATCATACCAAAATTCAGTTTATATAATTTGAGTGTCCGTAGACCATTTTAAACGGTTTTCAGGTCTAGATAAAAAATTTCGAATGTTATAGCGATACGATTATGCAGGTACACTATGTACGCTGTACCAGTTTAAACAAATGCATTACATCACCACCAAAGAGTAAAACACACTACTGTACAAACAATTTCAGTAGTAACTTAGACAAAAGTTGCTATACTCCACTGCCAAGGGCTAAGGTTTGCAATACAAGACGTCTGATCACAATGTGTAATTTCACACACATTTCACCACAAAGGGCTCTATTTTTAGCATATCGCAGTAAACCAACTAATCTGACATCCATAAGAACTGGTTTGTTTCCGATATTTGAGCAAATTTTAATATACTCTTAGACTGAATTGTCCCTTTAAATATTGATATTATATTAAATGATTCAATTACACATGTCGTCTCGGGGAGCAACTTTCCATCACAATTATAATGAAATATATTTCAAAGGTGTTAAAGCCCCATTATGTTTTGGGGTGAAAAAATATCGTCATAAAGTACCAAACTTTGCTGAATTGTAGAGCATATATCCTTATGAAAATATCCGCTAATAAAAAATGGCCAACATTTCCATGTTTTTAAAAAACAATAGAAAACCCCTCTTCGGAGAGGGGGAAATCCGTAGTTCCGCCCCAGAGCTAAAACAATCTAGTACGCATGCGTAGGCACACAAAAAGTGGAATTTCCCTAACAAACTTCAACATCGTGCATGGCGAACGCACTGAAGACTCGCCAAATACGTGTCAGCGAACACACATGGGTCCGTTCTTCACCACGTGCACGTTCCTTCAAACAATGACAATTTAGCGGTCAAGTTGCATTGCTCGATCGCGATCGGCTGCACGTTACGAACCCATGCATTCCACGCGTGGACTTACAAATACATGTTGTGCATGCATGTATTTACATGTAGTTTCTATATAAACATACATAGGCTAAAACTATTCAAAAGTGTTTGTTCTTGAATGGAAAGCAAGCAATTAACAAAATTATAATTACAATGGTATTTGCTGATCTTATGTATTTTGTAATAAAGATTTATAGATGCCTATAGGGTCTAATCTAGCTTTATTGAAATGTACATCGAAACCGAACACACGTTTGTGTACATCGAAACAGACCACACGTACGTTTGTGTTACCTGATGAGGCCTCCCACGGGATGACT
>NW_027188727.1:0-14092 GCF_041381155.1 Argopecten irradians | reverse complement strand
AATAAATAAGCAGATCAATTTCCATATGAACGTCAATATAAGCAAATTGTCACTTTTTGATAGAGAAAAAACTTTCTTTTTAGAGGGCGCGAACATACCATACAAGTATTAATAGCTATATACAGTATGTTTACAATTGTATTGCTGAGCGAGAAATAATTAATTGTGACAAAAAATAATAGCTCATATATACTTAAATTTTTTTCTGTCCTAGTAGTTTTTACAAATTAAAAAAAAAAAGTAACGTAGATAAAAAAGATGTCATGATCAAGGCCGATTTTTTTTGGAATAATTAATGATATATAATAAATAATAACCTTTTCAGAAATGATTCTTCTAAAAACACCACTTTTAAACATTCTTATTTTATGATTTGGAACCTAATTGACAACACATATTATTGATAAGTCAATAAAAGTAACAGGGAAACACTATATACGAGTCCAAGTCAGATAAGTCAATATCTATAGCCATAGGATATGTATCCCCCCTAACCTATGTCAGATAAGTCAATATCTATAGCCATAGGATATGTATCCCCCCTAACCAGTATGTCAGATAAGTCAATATCTATAGCCATAGGATATGTATCCCCCCTAACCTATGTCAGATAAGTCAATATCTATAGCCATAGGATATGTATCCCCCCTAACCTATATCAGATAAGTCAATATCTATAGCCATAGGATATGTATCCCCCCTAATCTATATCAGATAAGTCAATATCTATAGCCATAGGATATGTATCCCCCCTAATCTATGTCAGATAAGTCAATATCTATAGCCATAGGATATGTATCCCCCCTAATCTATATCAGATAAGTCAATATCTATAGCCATAGGATATGTATCCCCCCTAATCTATGTCAGATAAGTCAATATCTATAGCCATAGGATATGTATCCCCCCTAACCTATATCAGATAAGTCAATATCTATAGCCATAGGATATGTATCCCCCCTAACCTATGTCAGATAAGTCAATATCTATAGCCATAGGATATGTATCCCCCCTAACCTATGTCAGATAAGTCAATATCTATAGCCATAGGATAAGTATCCCCCCCTAACCTATGTCAGATAAGTCAATATCTATAGCCATAGGATATGTATCCCCCCCTAATCTATGTCAGATAAGTCAATATCTATAGCCATAGGATATGTATCCCCCCTAACCTATGTCAGATAAGTCAATATCTATAGCCATAGGATATGTATCCCCCTAACCTATGTCAGATAAGTCAATATCTATAGCCATAGGATATGTATCCCCCACTAAACCTATGTCAGATAAGTCAATATATCTATAGCCATAGGATATGTATCCCCCCCTAACCTATGTCAGATAAGTCAATATCTATAGCCATAGGATATGTATCCCCCCTCACCTATGTATATCAGATAAGTCAATATCTATAGCCATAGGATATGTATCCCCCCTAACCTATGTCAGATAAGTCAATATCTATAGCCATAGGATATGTATCCCCCCTAACCTATATCAGATAAGTCAATATCTATAGCCATAGGATATGTATCCCCCCTAACCTATATCAGATAAGTCAATATCTATAGCCATAGGATATGTATCCCCCCTAACCTATGTCAGATAAGTCAATATCTATAGCCATAGGATATGTATCCCCCCCTAACCTATATCAGATAAGTCAATATCTATAGCCATAGGATATGTGTATCCCCCCTAACCTATGTCAGATAAGTCAATATCTATAGCCATAGGATATGTATCCCCCCTAACCTATGTCAGATAAGTCAATATCTATAGCCATAGGATATGTATCCCCCCTAACCTATGTCAGATAAGTCAATATCTATAGCCATAGGATATGTATCCCCCCTAACCTATGTCAGATAAGTCAATATCTATAGCCATAGGATATGTATCCCCCCCTAACCTATGTCAGATAAGTCAATATCTATAGCCATAGGATATGTATCCCCCCTAACCTATGTCAGATAAGTCAATATCTATAGCCATAGGATATGTATCCCCCCTAACCTATATCAGATAAGTCAATATCTATAGCCATAGGATATGTATCCCCCCTAACCTATGTCAGATAAGTCAATATCTATAGCCATAGGATATGTATCCCCCCTAACCTATGTCAGATAAGTCAATATCTATAGCCATAGGATATGTATCCCCCTAACCTATGTCAGATAAGTCAATATCTATAGCCATAGGATAAGTATCCCCCCTAACCTATATCAGATAAGTCAATATCTATAGCCATAGGATATGTATCCCCCTAACCTATGTCAGATAAGTCAATATCTATAGCCATAGGATATGTATCCCCCCTAACCTATGTCAGATAAGTCAATATCTATAGCCATAGGATATGTATCCCCCCTAACCTATATCAGATAAGTCAATATCTATAGCCATAGGATAAGTATCCCCCCTAATCTATATCAGATAAGTCAATATCTATAGCCATAGGATATGTATCCCCCCTAACCTATATCAGATAAGTCAATATCTATAGCCATAGGATATGTATCCCCCCTAACCTATATCAGATAAGTCAATATCTATAGCCATAGGATATGTATCCCCCCTAACCTATGTCAGATAAGTCAATATCTATAGCCATAGGATATGTATCCCCCCTAACCTATGTCAGATAAGTCAATATCTATAGCCATAGGATATGTATCCCCCTAACCTATGTCAGATAAGTCAATATCTATAGCCATAGGATATGTATCCCCCCTAACCTATATCAGATAAGTCAATATCTATAGCCATAGGATATGTATCCCCCCTAAACTATGTCAGATAAGTCAATATCTATAGCCATAGGATATGTATCCCCCCTAACCTATGTCAGATAAGTCAATATCTATAGCCATAGGATATGTATCCCCCCTAACCTATGTCAGATAAGTCAATATCTATAGCCATAGGATATGTATCCCCCCTAACCTATATCAGATAAGTCAATATCTATAGCCATAGGATATGTATCCCCCCTAACCTATGTCAGATAAGTCAATATCTATAGCCATAGGATATGTATCCCCCCTAACCTATATCAGATAAGTCAATATCTATAGCCATAGGATATGTATCCCCCCTAACCTATATCAGATAAGTCAATATCTATAGCCATAGGATATGTATCCCCCCCTAATCTATGTCAGATAAGTCAATATCTATAGCCATAGGATATGTATCCCCCCTAACCTATATCAGATAAGTCAATATCTATAGCCATAGGATATGTATCCCCCCTAATCTATGTCAGATAAGTCAATATCTATAGCCATAGGATATGTATCCCCCTAACCTATGTCAGATAAGTCAATATCTATAGCCATAGGATATGTATCCCCCCTAACCTATGTCAGATAAGTCAATATCTATAGCCATAGGATATGTATCCCCCCTAAATCTATATCAGATAAGTCAATATCTATAGCCATAGGATATGTATCCCCCCCTAACCTATGTCAGATAAGTCAATATCTATAGCCATAGGATATGTATCCCCCCTAACCTATGTCAGATAAGTCAATATCTATAGCCATAGGATATGTATCCCCCCTAACCTATGTCAGATAAGTCAATATCTATAGCCATAGGATATGTATCCCCCTAACCTATGTCATCAGATAAGTCAATATCTATAGCCATAGGATATGTATCCCCCCCTAACCTATGTCAGATAAGTCAATATCTATAGCCATAGGATATGTATCCCCCCTAACCTATGTCAGATAAGTCAATATCTATAGCCATAGGATATGTATCCCCCCTAACCTATATCAGATAAGTCAATATCTATAGCCATAGGATATGTATCCCCCCTAACCTATGTCAGATAAGTCAATATCTATAGCCATAGGATATGTATCCCCCTAACCTATGTCAGATAAGTCAATATCTATAGCCATAGGATAAGTATCCCCCCTAACCTATGTCAGATAAGTCAATATCTATAGCCATAGGATATGTATCCCCCCTAACCTATATCAGATAAGTCAATATCTATAGCCATAGGATATGTATCCCCCCTAACCTATATCAGATAAGTCAATATCTATAGCCATAGGATATGTATCCCCCCTAACCTATGTCAGATAAGTCAATATCTATAGCCATAGGATATGTATCCCCCCCTAACCTATGTCAGATAAGTCAATATCTATAGCCATAGGATATGTATCCCCCCTAACCTATGTCAGATAAGTCAATATCTATAGCCATAGGATATGTATCCCCCCTAACCTATGTCAGATAAGTCAATATCTATAGCCATAGGATATGTATCCCCCCTAACCTATGTCAGATAAGTCAATATCTATAGCCATAGGATATGTATCCCCCCCTAACCTATGTCAGATAAGTCAATATCTATAGCCATAGGATATGTATCCCCCCTAACCTATGTCAGATAAGTCAATATCTATAGCCATAGGATATGTATCCCCCCTAACCTATATCAGATAAGTCAATATCTATAGCCATAGGATATGTATCCCCCTAACCTATATCAGATAAGTCAATATCTATAGCCATAGGATATGTATCCCCCCTAACCTATGTCAGATAAGTCAATATCTATAGCCATAGGATATGTATCCCCCCTAACCTATGTCAGATAAGTCAATATCTATAGCCATAGGATATGTATCCCCCCTAACCTATATCAGATAAGTCAATATCTATAGCCATAGGATATGTATCCCCCCTAACCTATGTCAGATAAGTCAATATCTATAGCCATAGGATATGTATCCCCCCCTAACCTATATCAGATAAGTCAATATCTATAGCCATAGGATATGTATCCCCCCTAACCTATGTCAGATAAGTCAATATCTATAGCCATAGGATATGTATCCCCCCTAACCTATGTCAGATAAGTCAATATCTATAGCCATAGGATATGTATCCCCCCTAACCTATGTCAGATAAGTCAATATCTATAGCCATAGGATATGTATCCCCCCTAACCTATGTCAGATAAGTCAATATCTATAGCCATAGGATATGTATCCCCCCTAACCTATATCAGATAAGTCAATATCTATAGCCATAGGATATGTATCCCCCCTAACCTATATCAGATAAGTCAATATCTATAGCCATAGGATATGTATCCCCCCTAACCTAGTCAATATCAATATCTATACATAGGATATTCCCCCTAATCTATGTCAGATAAGTCAATATCTATAGCCATAGGATATGTATCCCCCCTAACCTATATCAGATAAGTCAATATCTATAGCCATAGGATATGTATCCCCCCTAACCTATATCAGATAAGTCAATATCTATAGCCATAGGATATGTATCCCCCCTAACCTATGTCAGATAAGTCAATATCTATAGCCATAGGATATGTATCCCCCCTAACCTATGTCAGATAAGTCAATATCTATAGCCATAGGATATGTATCCCCCTCTAACCTATGTCAGATAAGTCAATATCTATAGCCATAGGATATGTATCCCCCCTAACCTATGTCAGATAAGTCAATATCAGATAAGTCAATATCTATAGCCATAGGATATGTATCCCCCCTAACCTATATCAGATAAGTCAATATCTATAGCCATAGGATATGTATCCCCCCTAACCTATATCAGATAAGTCAATATCTATAGCCATAGGATATGTATCCCCCCTAACCTATATCAGATAAGTCAATATCTATAGCCATAGGATATGTATCCCCCCTAACCTATATCAGATAAGTCAATATCTATAGCCATAGGATATGTATCCCCCCTAATCTATATCAGATAAGTCAATATCTATAGCCATAGGATATGTATCCCCCCCTAACCTATATCAGATAAGTCAATATCTATAGCCATAGGATATGTATCCCCCCTAACCTATGTCAGATAAGTCAATATCTATAGCCATAGGATATGTATCCCCCCTAAACTATATCAGATAAGTCAATATCTATAGCCATAGGATATGTATCCCCCCTAACCTATATCAGATAAGTCAATATCTATAGCCATAGGATATGTATCCCCCCTAACCTATGTCAGATAAGTCAATATCTATAGCCATAGGATATGTATCCCCCCTAACCTATGTCAGATAAGTCAATATCTATAGCCATAGGATATGTATCCCCCCTAACCTATGTCAGATAAGTCAATATCTATAGCCATAGGATAAGTATCCCCCCTAACCTATATCAGATAAGTCAATATCTATAGCCATAGGATATGTATCCCCCCTAACCTATGTCAGATAAGTCAATATCTATAGCCATAGGATATGTATCCCCCTAACCTATGTCAGATAAGTCAATATCTATAGCCATAGGATATGTATCCCCCCTAATCTATGTCAGATAAGTCAATATCTATAGCCATAGGATATGTATCCCCCCTAACCTATATCAGATAAGTCAATATCTATAGCCATAGGATATAAGTAATCCCCCTAAAGTTCCCCCTATATGTCAGATAAGTCAATATCTATAGCCATGTAGGATATGTATCCCCCCTAACCTATGTCAGATAAGTCAATATCTATAGCCATAGGATATGTATCCCCCCTAACCTATATCAGATAAGTCAATATATATAGCCATAGGATATGTATTCCCCCTAACCTATATCAGATAAGTCAATATCTATAGCCATAGGATATGTATCCCCCCTAACCTATGTCAGATAAGTCAATATCTATAGCCATAGGATATGTATCCCCCCTAACCTATGTCAGATAAGTCAATATCTATAGCCATAGGATATGTATCCCCCCTAAGTCTATGTCAGATAAGTCAATATCTATAGCCATAGGATAAGTATCCCCCCCTAACCTATATCAGATAAGTCAATATCTATAGCCATAGGATATGTATCCCCCTAACCTATGTCAGATAAGTCAATATCTATAGCCATAGGATATGTATCCCCCCTAACCTATATCAGATAAGTCAATATCTATAGCCATAGGATATGTATCCCCCCTAACCTATGTCAGATAAGTCAATATCTATAGCCATAGGATATGTATCCCCCCTAACCTATGTCAGATAAGTCAATATCTATAGCCATAGGATATGTATCCCCCCTAACCTATATCAGATAAGTCAATATCTATAGCCATAGGATATGTATCCCCCTAACCTATATCAGATAAGTCAATATCTATAGCCATAGGATATGTATCCCCCCTAATCTATGTCAGATAAGTCAATATCTATAGCCATAGGATATGTATCCCCCCTAACCTATATCAGATAAGTCAATATCTATAGCCATAGGATATGTATCCCCCCTAATTTATATCAGATAAGTCAATATCTATAGCCATAGGATATGTATCCCCCTAACCTATATCAGATAAGTCAATATCTATAGCCATAGGATATGTATCCCCCCTAACCTATGTCAGATAAGTCAATATCTATAGCCATAGGATATGTATCCCCCCCCCCTAACCTATGTCAGATAAGTCAATATCTATAGCCATAGGATATGTATCCCCCCCCCCCCCTAACCTATGTCAGATAAGTCAATATCTATAGCCATAGGATATGTATCCCCCCTAACCTATATCAGATAAGTCAATATCTATAGCCATAGGATATGTATCCCCCCTAACCTATGTCAGATAAGTCAATATCTATAGCCATAGGATATGTATCCCCCCTAACCTATGTCAGATAAGTCAATATCTATAGCCATAGGATATGTATCCCCCCTAACCTATGTCAGATAAGTCAATATCTATAGCCATAGGATATGTATCCCCCTAACCTATGTCAGATAAGTCAATATCTATAGCCATAGGATAAGTATCCCCCCTAACCTATATCAGATAAGTCAATATCTATAGCCATAGGATATGTATCCCCCCTAACCTATATCAGATAAGTCAATAGCCATAGCCATAGGATTATGTATGTCAGATAAGTCAATATCAGATAAGTCAATATCTATAGCCATAGGATAAGTATCCCCCCTAACCTATATCAGATAAGTCAATATCTATAGCCATAGGATATGTATCCCCCCTAACCTATGTCAGATAAGTCAATATCTATAGCCATAGGATATGTATCCCCCCTAACCTATGTCAGATAAGTCAATATCTATAGCCATAGGATATGTATCCCCCCTAACCTATGTCAGATAAGTCAATATCTATAGCCATAGGATATGTATCCCCCTAACCTATATCAGATAAGTCAATATCTATAGCCATAGGATATGTATCCCCCCCTAACCTATATCAGATAAGTCAATATCTATAGCCATAGGATATGTATCCCCCCTAACCTATGTCAGATAAGTCAATATCTATAGCCATAGGATATGTATCCCCCCTAACCTATATCAGATAAGTCAATATCTATAGCCATAGGATATGTATCCCCCCTAACCTATATCAGATAAGTCAATATCTATAGCCATAGGATATGTATCCCCCCTAACCTATGTCAGATAAGTCAATATCTATAGCCATAGGATATGTATCCCCCCTAACCTATGTCAGATAAGTCAATATCTATAGCCATAGGATATGTATCCCCCCTAATCTATATCAGATAAGTCAATATCTATAGCCATAGGATATGTATCCCCCCTAACCTATATCAGATAAGTCAATATCTATAGCCATAGGATATGTATCCCCCCTAACCTATGTCAGATAAGTCAATATCTATAGCCATAGGATATGTATCCCCCCTAACCTATGTCAGATAAGTCAATATCTATAGCCATAGGATATGTATCCCCCCTAACCTATATCAGATAAGTCAATATCTATAGCCATAGGATATGTATCCCCCCCTAACCTATGTCAGATAAGTCAATATCTATAGCCATAGGATATGTATCCCCCTCACCCCCTCACCTATGTCAGATAAGTCAATATCTATAGCCATAGGATATATATCCCCCCTAACCTATATCAGATAAATCAATATCTATAGTCATAGGATATGTATCCCCCCTAACCTATATCAGATAAGTCAATATCTATAGCCATAGGATATGTATCCCCCCTAACCTATATCAGATAAGTCAATATCTATAGCCATAGGATATGTATCCCCCCTAACCTATGTCAGATAAGTCAATATCTATAGCCATAGGATATGTATCCCCCCTAACCTATGTCAGATAAGTCAATATCTATAGCCATAGGATATGTATCCCCCCCTAACCTATGTCAGATAAGTCAATATCTATAGCCATAGGATATGTATCCCCCCTAACCTATGTCAGATAAGTCAATATCTATAGCCATAGGATATGTATCCCCCCTAACCTATATCAGATAAATCAATCAATATCTATAGCCATAGGATATGTATCCCCCCCTAACCTATATCAGATAAGTCAATATCTATAGCCATAGGATATGTATCCCCCCTAACCTATGTCAGATAAGTCAATATCTATAGCCATAGGATATGTATCCCCCTAACCTATGTCAGATAAGTCAATATCTATAGCCATAGGATATGTATCCCCCCTAACCTATGTCAGATAAGTCAATATCTATAGCCATAGGATATGTATCCCCCTAACCTATGTCAGATAAGTCAATATCTATAGCCGTAGGATAAGTATCCCCCTCACCTATGTCAGATAAGTCAATATCTATAGCCATAGGATATGTATCCCCCCTAACCTATGTCAGATAAGTCAATATCTATAGCCATAGGATATGTATCCCCCCTAACCTATGTCAGATAAGTCAATATCTATAGCCATAGGATATGTATCCCCCCTAACCTATGTCAGATAAGTCAATATCTATAGCCATAGGATATGTATCCCCCCCCTACCTATATCAGATAAGTCAATATCTATAGCCATAGGATATGTATCCCCCCTAACCTATATCAGATAAGTCAATATCTATAGCCATAGGATATGTATCCCCCTAACCTATGTCAGATAAGTCAATATCTATAGCCATAGGATATGTATCCCCCCTAACCTATGTCAGATAAGTCAATATCTATAGCCATAGGATATGTATCCCCCCTAACCTATGTCAGATAAGTCAATATCTATAGCCATAGGATATGTATCCCCCCTAACCTATATCAGATAAGTCAATATCTATAGCCATAGGATATGTATCCCCCCTAATCTATGTCAGATAAGTCAATATCTATAGCCATAGGATATGTATCCCCCCTAACCTATATCAGATAAGTCAATATCTATAGCCATAGGATATGTATCCCCCCTAACCTATATCAGATAAGTCAATATCTATAGCCATAGGATATGTATCCCCCCTAATCTATGTCAGATAAGTCAATATCTATAGCCATAGGATATGTATCCCCCCTAACCTATGTCAGATAAGTCAATATCTATAGCCATAGGATATGTATCCCCCCTAACCTATATCAGATAAGTCAATATCTATAGCCATAGGATATGTATCCCCCCCCCCTAACCTATGTCAGATAAGTCAATATCTATAGCCATAGGATATGTATCCCCCCTAACCTATGTCAGATAAGTCAATATCTATAGCCATAGGATATGTATCCCCCCTAACCTATATCAGATAAGTCAATATCTATAGCCATAGGATATGTATCCCCCCTAATCTATATCAGATAAGTCAATATCTATAGCCATAGGATAAGTATCCCCCCTAACCTATATCAGATAAGTCAATATCTATAGCCATAGGATATGTATCCCCCTAACCTATATCAGATAAGTCAATATCTATAGCCATAGGATATGTATCCCCCCTAACCTATATCAGATAAGTCAATATCTATAGCCATAGGATATGTATCCCCCCTAACCTATGTCAGATAAGTCAATATCTATAGCCATAGGATATGTATCCCCCCTAACCTATGTCAGATAAGTCAATATCTATAGCCATAGGATATGTATCCCCCCTAACCTATGTCAGATAAGTCAATATCTATAGCCATAGGATATGTATCCCCCCCTAACCTATATCAGATAAGTCAATATCTATAGCCATAGGATATGTATCCCCCCTAACCTATGTCAGATAAGTCAATATCTATAGCCATAGGATATGTATCCCCCCTAACCTATGTCAGATAAGTCAATATCTATAGCCATAGGATATGTATCCCCCCTAACCTATGTCAGATAAGTCAATATCTATAGCCATAGGATATGTATCCCCCCTAACCTATGTCAGATAAGTCAATATCTATAGCCATAGGATATGTATCCCCCCTAACCTATGTCAGATAAGTCAATATCTATAGCCATAGGATATGTATCCCCCCTAACCTATATCAGATAAGTCAATATCTATAGCCATAGGATATGTATCCCCCCTAACCTATGTCAGATAAGTCAATATCTATAGCCATAGGATATGTATCCCCCTAACCTATGTCAGATAAGTCAATATCTATAGCCATAGGATATGTATCCCCCCTAACCTATGTCAGATAAGTCAATATCTATAGCCATAGGATATGTATCCCCCCTAATCTATGTCAGATAAGTCAATATCTATAGCCATAGGATATGTATCCCCCCTAACCTATGTCAGATAAGTCAATATCTATAGCCATAGGATATGTATCCCCCCCTAACCTATATCAGATAAGTCAATATCTATAGCCATAGGATATGTATCCCCCCTAACCTATATCAGATAAGTCAATATCTATAGCCATAGGATATGTATCCCCCCTAACCTATGTCAGATAAGTCAATATCTATAGCCATAGGATATGTATCCCCCCTAACCTATGTCAGATAAGTCAATATCTATAGCCATAGGATATGTATCCCCCCTAACCTATGTCAGATAAGTCAATATCTATAGCCATAGGATATGTATCCCCCCTAACCTATGTCAGATAAGTCAATATCTATAGCCATAGGATATGTATCCCCCCTAACCTATATCAGATAAGTCAATATCTATAGCCATAGGATATGTATCCCCCCTAACCTATATCAGATAAGTCAATATCTATAGCCATAGGATATGTATCCCCCCTAATCTATGTCAGATAAGTCAATATCTATAGCCATAGGATATGTATCCCCCCTAACCTATGTCAGATAAGTCAATATCTATAGCCATAGGATATGTATCCCCCCTAACCTATATCAGATAAGTCAATATCTATAGCCATAGGATATGTATCCCCCCTAACCTATGTCAGATAAGTCAATATCTATAGCCATAGGATATGTATCCCCCCTAACCTATATCAGATAAGTCAATATCTATAGCCATAGGATATGTATCCCCCCTAACCTATGTCAGATAAGTCAATATCTATAGCCATAGGATATGTATCCCCCTAACCTATGTCAGATAAGTCAATATCTATAGCCATAGGATATGTATCCCCCCTAACCTATGTCAGATAAGTCAATATCTATAGCCATAGGATATGTATCCCCCCTAATCTATATCAGATAAGTCAATATCTATAGCCATAGGATATGTATCCCCCCTAACCTATATCAGATAAGTCAATATCTATAGCCATAGGATATGTATCCCCCCTAACCTATGTCAGATAAGTCAATATCTATAGCCATAGGATATGTATCCCCCCTAACCTATGTCAGATAAGTCAATATCTATAGCCATAGGATATGTATCCCCCCTAACCTATGTCAGATAAGTCAATATCTATAGCCATAGGATATGTATCCCCCCTAACCTATGTCAGATAAGTCAATATCTATAGCCATAGGATATGTATCCCCCCTAACCTATATCAGATAAGTCAATATCTATAGCCATAGGATATGTATCCCCCCTAACCTATGTCAGATAAGTCAATATCTATAGCCATAGGATATGTATCCCCCCTAACCTATATCAGATAAGTCAATATCTATAGCCATAGGATATGTATCCCCCCTAATCTATGTCAGATAAGTCAATATCTATAGCCATAGGATATGTATCCCCCTAACCTATGTCAGATAAGTCAATATCTATAGCCATAGGATATGTATCCCCCCTAATCTATGTCAGATAAGTCAATATCTATAGCCATAGGATATGTATCCCCCCTAACCTATGTCAGATAAGTCAATATCTATAGCCATAGGATATGTATCCCCCCTAACCTATATCAGATAAGTCAATATATATAGCCATAGGATATGTATCCCCCCTAACCTATATCAGATAAGTCAATATCTATAGCCATAGGATATGTATCCCCCCTCACCTATGTCAGATAAGTCAATATCTATAGCATAGGATATGTATCCCCCCCTAACCTATGTCAGATAAGTCAATATCTATAGCCATAGGATATGTATCCCCCCTAACCTATGTCAGATAAGTCAATATCTATAGCCATAGGATATGTATCCCCCCTAACCTATATCAGATAAGTCAATATATATAGCCATAGGATATGTATCCCCCCTAACCTATATCAGATAAGTCAATATCTATAGCCATAGGATAAGTATCCCCCCTAACCTATGTCAGATAAGTCAATATCTATAGCCATAGGATATGTATCCCCCCTAACCTATGTCAGATAAGTCAATATCTATAGCCATAGGATATGTATCCCCCTAACCTATGTCAGATAAGTCAATATCTATAGCCATAGGATAAGTATCCCCCTAACCTATGTCAGATAAGTCAATATCTATAGCCATAGGATATGTATCCCCCCTAACCTATATCAGATAAGTCAATATCTATAGCCATAGGATAAGTATCCCCCCTAATTTATATCAGATAAGTCAATATCTATAGCCATAGGATATGTATCCCCCCCTAACCTATATCAGATAAGTCAATATCTATAGCCATAGGATATGTATCCCCCCTAACCTATATCAGATAAGTCAATATCTATAGCCATAGGATATGTATCCCCCCTAACCTATATCAGATAAGTCAATATCTATAGCCATAGGATATGTATCCCCCCTAACCTATATCAGATAAGTCAATATCTATAGCCATAGGATATGTATCCCCCCTAACTATGTCAGATAAGTCAATATCTATAGCCATAGGATAAGTATCCCCCCTAACCTATATCAGATAAGTCAATATCTATAGCCATAGGATATGTATCCCCCCTAACCTATGTCAGATAAGTCA
>NW_027188726.1:0-14102 GCF_041381155.1 Argopecten irradians | reverse complement strand
GATCAAAATATTATCATCCTAGGTTTGTTCCATCCATAATCTGCAATACTCCAGACCTTACTATCATTGTCATTTTATCCATCCTTTGATTATGTCATTCAATTGTAGTTAAACTAGAGGCTCTGTCAGTGACATCAGATGAGACAGGTAGTTTGGCACTTTAATGTACTTCAAAATAATTGATTAATGGTTCACCGTATGGCTTTAAAATTGGGTGTCACTCTCTGTCATTGTCAATGGAAGTCTCTGTTGATGTGGTAAGCGTTTTTTTCTCCCTTCAAATAGTCTACAATGTTTTAATTGGCATTCATAGCCAATATGAATGCCAACTGGTCAATTTCAGAGGCAAATTCCATGAAGCGTGCTAGTATATTTACATTTTGCTACAATTTTATGTTGAAACACCGAAGGATTTTGCATTTACAGTGGAACTTGGTTGATACGAAATCGGATAATTTGACGATGCACCATGGCTCAGTACAATGTATTAAAGTACTTTGCCGGCCCAAATGAGGCTAAAATTGCCCGTATTCCATAGATGACTCCCAATGAATTTCTTTATCTTTGTTTAAGGAACTCGGAATAATAATTCGAATTCTTAAAAAAACTCGATAGAACTCTTTTAATACGAAGTAAAATTTTGGGTCCGAGTGGGACAGAAATTCATACATAAAATGTTCTTATAACTCGAAAAATGAGATTTTTTTGGACAACGAGATCGCCCGAAAAAAATGCCGATTTTTTTTTTCATAGATCTCGCTGTAGAACAGCTTTTCAAAATATATATCTCGGTTTTATTGTTATAACATTTTGCAAACTACCTTCGGCGATTTCGAAATCTCTCTTGTTCACATCATTTTACGACATGGAACTAGTCTAATATATATATATACCAAGTAAAGAGATCATCAGTAGACATGAGAACTCGCTTAACTCGAACACTCGGATAACTCGAAGTTTTAGATCGGTCCCTTCGAGTTCGTATTAACCGAGTTCCACTGTATAATGAATTAATCATTTTCGTTATCGTCAAGGGATGGAACAGCCATTTCAACAGTTTTTGTTTTCTGTGATCGCTGGCATGACAATTGCGACGTCAACAATTATAATGACGTCATCATAAGCGATTGAAGTTCATAGTCTATATCACGTCCAACTGCGCTTCGTAAGGTTACATAGTGGAACTGCAGTGAAAATAGTGTAAATATAATGGTGTAGTACACAATGTAAGTATGTACAGGCTACAAAACTAGGATAACATTGTAGGAATGACTTGATATTGTGGATACAAATGACTGATTAAATTGAACAAGTTACACATATTGGGGTCAATTGTATCAAGACCTCCTGTATTTTAATTATACAAATGTAATTTTGTACTGGATAATACCTTTTCATTAAGTTTAATTTGAATCATAACAAACCTGGCTAGCTGGGATCCATTGGCCCGTCGATAAAGATGATGAAAACATCCATATAGAAGCGAGACACCTGAGAGTGCCGTCGGTCCGAGTCTAGAGCCGTTTACCCTGATCACTGTACATCTGGAGTTTCCCTTCATAGCTGACCAACAAATTAAACTTAAGGATACACACAGCATCTTGACATAAAAGATCTCCCAAACAAAAGAGTTTCCACATATTAATCTGCTGAATGAACTAATCATAAAGGGGTGTTTTAGTTTTGTGCATGTCTTTTATTTGTCCCAGTGTAAATTAAATGTTATCCTTAAAATAAAATCATGCGTAAGTATATACCAAGTTTTTAAAATTTGAGGATGTCTCCCTTTCATAATAAAAATTATCTGAATATCTGTATCTTTTTTATATGATCACTTCTCCCTTGGACGAACAAATAACTTCATGTCAATAATTCCATAAAGTATTATTCAGTACTAGGTATGTCTGTGGGGTATAACAGCTATTCAATTATAGCAGAGCTTTGTTTTTCTCTCTCACAAAACCAAATTAAAAGCTTAGGTTTTTGGATGTCAAACATTTGACTTCTCATGCACCTGGGATTTTGGATACATTATGACCTACGCTCGAGCATTAAAATGTGGTCTAACATCTATTTACCACTTCATTAATATTACAAAACAAATCACGTGGGAAATTGGATCTTCAGGATACAAGTTTTTTTGTCCTTATAGCACATAGCTTTACAATGGTTACCTATGTACATCTTGAGGAGTTCACTCTTTCATAAAATGATTATTTACAATCTGTTGGATCCAACCATTTTAAGTATAGGGAAACACAACGTTGATTTACAGGGATATGTATCCTCTTATAGTACAATTTACAATACATTTTGAAGGACTGATCAAACATTGAAATGTGATTCAGATTTCATAGCTTTATCATGTAATACAAAGCAATGTTAGTTAATTCAATGCATGACAATGTACAGGTCTCTGATACCCCAACGGATAAGATCTCTGCATACAGTTTTTGTACAATGCCATTTGACAAAAGTTTTTCCATATTTTCAAGTATATTTTAAATTCCAACAGTGGACGAGAATGCCGGCCAATTCATGTGGTATTATAAATTGACACAAATGAAGATTCCATTGCAATTACAATATTTCATGCTAGTTTAACTCTAAATCGTTAACATGTTTCAGAATCTTATTGAAAACAGGGTTATGTCCAAACAAGTGGGTTTTCTATATTGGCAATGTCACAATGACAGGTTAAATCGATACTGTACCAATTTCAATTTTTCTCGGCTGGGGCTGTTTCAATAAATCATTCAGGTTGATTGGGATGATTTAATTTTTGAAATATTTCACATTTTTACGTTCTGTGAGTCCAATGAAGAATCGATGAAATGTGAATCGGAAAGTCATTTGTTGATGTGTAGGCGCGTGAAATATCAAACACTTTGATTGACATTTAAACCACTACCTAGGATGGACAAATACTTATAATGGTCAATATGACTTTGGTCCCGAAAGCTGGTTGTGCAGCATGTTAAGGGGTAATAATTATTCATTATTTTAGGTTTAAATTAATGGTTTAGTCATATTTTTATTACTGGTTACCTTAGGATATCATTTATGACAGTAAATTGTAGATCTCTGTTCAAAAATATATTCAAAGCTCAGACACATTTGTTTGTGAGGAGTCGATTTATCAGACAGTTTATATCATAAACTTAGGTAAATCCATAAAATAATCATTAGTTACTTGTCCAATAATTCAACAATGTGTTATGTATATTACACAATGATCTAGTGTTATATTCCGAGGGGTACAGGATGTCTTGAAAGGGAACTGTTTGAGTGACCATGGTAGTCTAAAATGTCCACTGATTGTAAAATTGTGAAACCTATTGGTCTTTAATTGACATACACGCTGTAACCCTGTAGTAACGCGTTACTTGTTCACTGGCATATTGTGGTAATAATATTACACAAATACATTCTGATCATCTGTTATACAAATGTGTCATATTGCCAGTTAATCAAAGTGCCAATTTGTGGTAATTTTGTGTATAACTTTCACTTTTGATCATCCCGGTGGTGTACGAACATTTGAAGTAACTTAAGTCCGTTGTACTTAATATTGAACGATATCATGTGTTTACGGACTTGACAACCACTGATCTTCCAGGTAGGTACTGAGAATTCTCTGATCACTGATTTGTACATGGAACTTGTCCATGATTGTTCAACGTTAGTTTTTCGACCTTTGTAGGGTCTCAAATGGCCATCTGGTTATTATCAAATATAAATGATAAACAATAGCGTTTACGAATGTTAATGGTCGGTTTCATATAGACATTGCAACCTATTGATTTTACTATGAATGACCGTAATTTATAAATCATTTTCTTGTTGGTACAGAAATGAATGTCCTGCATTTCAAATTTCCTGGTACCGTAAGCCAATCCTGGACTACAAATATACTTGTGAAGTATTTTTAGCAATGTCTGATAAATACATTTGCTAAAAACTAAAACTGGGAGCATATTTTGTAAGACTTATTCATAAACCGATTTTTAGTACTTCTATTTGATATATGGACGCGCACAAGTATCAAATCGGTCCGATAAATGACATCTATGGTAACTTGTAAATCACCATGGCTTTATAAATAATATTTTAACCAGATCTCGAAGAGTTATTGGTGTTGTCAATTAAGGATGTTGATTTAATCAACCATCTACCTGAAATTCAAAGGGGTCTGTTGTCCCTTATAGCAACATGTTTTACTGTGTAACTCCATTTAGTTTCCTGAGAAAGGAAATTACATTGGCAGAAAACATGTTATGAAGAACACTACTTCGCAAGGTGTGATTGGGACTACGGCTAATCGCGCCGCGAGCGAGCGAGCGACAATCGAGCGAAACTCGCCCGGAACTCGCTGCGGATCCGCGCAAGCGAGATCGCTCCCGCGGCGGTCCCGCTCCGCAAGCGATTTTAATGCTCGCTCCAGCAGCGATCCCGCTGGCAGCGAGATCATCCGCTCCGGTAGCGATCCCGCTCCGGCAGCGAGATCATCCGCTCCGGCAGCGATCCCGCTCCGACAGCGATATGATCTGCTTCGGTAGCGATATGATACACTTCGGCCTATCGATTTGTCACCAAGCGATCTGTTGGTAGATATTGACATCGTTTCAGCTTTTGACAAACATGCCGCGATGATTACTTAGCATGACACAATCTAAAACTAAAGGGACGAGTATAGTTAGCTAACGAACTAACCTTCTTCAACTTGCTCATCGGAAACTATGAAGAAATTGTTTTAAAATAGAATGATGTGTTAACACGTGCTTTGTGAATCAATCCTATTCCAAGTATTTATATTTTCAGTATTTAATAAAATATACTATTGATAATATATACAGTATATGTCCATGTGTTGTCTTTCCAAAATTTGACACTAATTCAAGATTTGATATATACTGATCTATTATTAGAATGTGTCGTATAGTTTCGTCGTTTTTATCAAAATACCCCGTTTTTGGCATGATGACATACAAATGGTTGTGAAGACAAATTCAAACAATATGCATATGGCCTGTAATTCAAATGTCTTTAACTAACTGGTATTTTTTACCATCTGAATGATGTTTTTACGATATTGCCTCTTTTAGTTTATACTCAGAATATATACAGTAGATATTTTTAACCAATTCAAATTAATGTCAGATAATTCCTCTCAAAATCCTTATTTACTTTTACCATGCAACGTTATAGAATGCTTTGCTTCATGTAATTACATGTAGATGTATGTAGTTTATCTATTATGTAAATTGTCTAAGTACGCCATCATTAGCTGGACATACCTAACGTTTGATGAAAATATTATTTGTATGAAGTGTTTTATACGATGCAAATTGTTTGACACTAAGATAAAAATAATAAAACAATTGACTGGATGTTGTGTACTTGTCCTCGATATCTTCACTGTGCAATATATATTTATCTGGGAAAGACCTGAAATCGACCAGCGGGGAGCAACAACAACTACGATCGAATATGCTGTTCAATGTAAAAATACCAACGAGTTAGCATATTCCAGCCAAGAAGACGGTAAGTGCATCTGTCAATTTCATTCATTTTTTCGATACCTTCTTTACTAGTGCTGATAATCATTTTTCAAGTGTGAGGACCGCCATCTTTGCTGTTACTAGCTAAAAACGATGTACCATGAACCCCTGTTTATTGGAGAATGGCATAGTGATATGTCATGTAAAGGAAAAAATATTCTCAACTATCAAAAGAATAGTGCAAACGATTTTTGACTTTGCAATTGTTCACGCTAAATAATGAGTGAGTACTCCTTTCAAGATTCTAGACGCGATAACTTGGAGGAGTATCAGTACATTTTATTTATTTGAGTGTCACATATCAAAATCACATAAAAACAACCGAGTTTTTCATCAGAAGTACTAGTACATATGAAAATATTATGATAATGATATCCACAACAAACTGACTTATGAGACACACTAATTTGATCTGTAAAAAAGGGAAAAAACAACACACATACACAATTATGTCACAACGACGAAACGGGTAAAAGAAGTAAAACTGAAAATGACATTGACCGATCGCCATGTGTAATTTGTTGTAATAAACACTGTCTCGTGCTCGCACAACGCACGTGTTTCTCTTTTCAATGTCGGAGCATACATCGTAGCACACACAATACAAAATGCAAAGTCATGTGCGACTTGAATGACAGCTGGCGTTCTGTCTCATTATTATGAAGTTAAAACACATATTTTATAAGGTACATGTAATATTTACCTAGCATAGTTTTGTATGGGCGGACTGTAAGTTATGATTATCATCAAGTTCAAAGAAATGAGGATTAAAATTAAAAACACAATTATAAAGATGGCTTCTAAAATATCAGTTATTAGTTAACAGTTGTCGGACTCACTTAAGATATCCGCCTTTTGGTATCAGAATTATATTTGTGGTAACGAGACTTTATTTGGTGCGTGACGTAATCGACCCGCAGCTCATCACTATCAATATTTGCATACAGCGCCCCGACATACGCCTTACTGTGAATTTTCAAAACCTGTTTTCATAACCATTATTGGTCAACTTACACTCATATATACATATCATGATATACACACTACATGTATGTCGCATTCGGATGCATTATGCAAGAAAAAGACAAAACCCAGAAAAAAATATCATTACTGTTTATTTATTTGTTCATTTATCTTAAGGTGTTTTAACTACTTGTTCGACGAAAATTCGTCGTTCTACTAGTAAGATAATAAGAATTAATCATGAGGAATGATTAAATATACATGTATATATATAATTAGGTTTACGAAATTGTTGTGTCCCCTTGGAAATATAGGACACAGAGTAGCAACGTTTATTATTAAATAATTTCAATTTTTACATGTTATGCGATTACCATTCTTGTTGTATAATTCTCATTATTAAAATGCAGATACTTTTGCACATTTACGTTCTCGTGCAGATACGGATCCAGATACGCCGGAGGAGACGCCATCGGGGATTCGTTATTTTCAAGCGTTCAAACATTAACGCCTGTCCATCTGCCTTGACCGGCAATTTTATAGTCAGGTAGACAATGTGTATAATGTATGCTGGTCCTACTTGACAGGCAACTTTTGGTCCAAGATAGAAGATATAAAAAAACATAAATGGCAGTAGAATTGAAGAAAGGTTGAAGATGAAAACTGTAACAAAACAAATTTTGGTAATATTCTGGTTTTCGGCCAATTTTGTTAAGAAGCCTACGATACTAATCCGGATATGCAGATATATTTTGTTAGTAAAAACTATTACTTTTGCTTAGTAATTATGTAAAGCTATAGAGATGAATTGTAACTTTGTAAGGTACCAGTAACTTTTAGGGTCAGCCGGTCCTTAGGACCAGCAGGAAAAAATTATTTAAGGGAGAACAATGGTTTATTTTGCCGATTTGTGTTATCTGGAACGGGTTTTTTTTTTTGTCTATAAATAAATTTTGTCTTGAACTACCGTTTTCTTATATGCTTTTCAGTTAAAAATGCCAATCAATGAGGGACCAACTGCGATTGAACGACCTAAACCTGTACAATTTTACCTGGATACGGAGGCTGGCTGAAGATAGAGGATTATGTATATATTTAATGGGGATACAACTTTCGTTTAGATTTCTTACTTTTGCAATTTCTAAAGACAGCTGGAATAAGTAACACATAATTGTTATAATCATCTTACTGATTTTTATTTTTTTTTTCACTTCTGTACTTCTCTCTCTCCGTTTTATCGTGTACACGGAATGGTTTGATGTATAAATAAAACCTTGCAAAAACGCACCATTGGATAAAATTTAGAATGGACAAAGTACGATTTCCATTACGGTATTAGAGATTTTTGGGATTTTTTTTATTTTTTTTTTTTTTTATTTAATGCGACTTTTCTTAGAACACACCTGAAGCCCCAAGCTTTGAACCCTGACCTGTGACGTCATGAGGACTCTACAGACTGTAAAGTAGTAGCTATGTTCAAAATGTAATTACTGTTTGTGTCCATTATGATATATATTCATTAAAAATGAAATTATTTGAAAGTAGTAGCTCTATTCAAAATCTACTACAGGATGTATGCATTCTGATATACAATGTGTATTTATTATTTAAAATACATATAATACAAAAATATCAAGCGTTTTTTTTCCCTTTACATAAAGTGGGGTAATCACATAAAGTACATACCTATAAAACTTGGAAAGTTTCATGAAACAGCCTATAGCCTCACCTGTAATTATCTCCCCTATTGTTCTGTCTTTCACACGTAGTCTCCATTGGCCAAACAAAATACCTTACCTGTATTATACACCTAAATATTCAGAATGTTGGCTAAGTGTGAACCTTATGCATTATGTTGCGATAAGTTGTCACTACTTAAAACAAAATAAAGAATCTGAAATCTGAACATCGATTTGTAAGGCACAAATACCTGTGTACATGTCCGATACATGTTTAATATATTCTCAATCACAGATATAGTTCGGAATACACTTGGGTCAAATAGGGATTTATACCATACATATATTGATGTACCTATCGTAGATGAATTGCCATCTCTGCATAATTATACACAATAAAATGTACATAATAAGTATATCCGCGGTGTTTAGAAACTACATATACATGTACACGATTATTATATTGCTAATCACACAGTATTATATCTTTGTCATTTAATTCTACTGTAATTTGGCGGTTCTAATTCTATATAACAATTTTTGAGAACCGTCATATAACAAATATTTATAATTTATCAGGAGTAGTATTTTTCGACGAATTTGTTTTTTGATGAAATAATTCAGCTTTCATATAATCAGAGACATATAATACAGTACATCCGACGACTTGTTGATATTTCGCTCAAGTTCATTTCATTAATGTCTTTACTTGAAAATAAAACATACACGGATCAGACGAAAAAAAAGAGGCTGAAAATGTCAATGTCTTATACCAATAGCAGATATCAAGTATTGAAATCAGAATACTTCCGAATATAGCCAATGTCGTGCTGCGTTAATCTCTATACCTGTATACTGCTGTAACTAAAAACGCGTGGTCAACCCGTGGCTAATTAGGGGGCTAACCAGATTATGTAAGAAGGGTGTTTAGTGACCTGTCACGCTTTGTTGATTAGCACACGTCACGTGTCAAAAATATCAGTCCACAGGTAAGTTATAGATGGACCATCATGTAATTGCCGTATAATGTCATATTCGTAAAACAATTATAAGTAGTCCTTGGTTTACAGTAAAATATACCGTCGTCGTACATAACATATACAGATGTAACAAATGTATCAAGCACTACATGTATTTTACTTCAGAAACACCCATGTATGGCACTTCAGTAAACACCCATGTATGCATTTGTACATGAAGATATATGTTTTCGTGGTTACATGTATATGTATTTTTATACCACAAACTGCAAAATTATTTACAATGAGGCACATGTCGAGAAAAGAACAATGCAAATGTAATGCACAATGTCAGGAATTTAACATTTCTGATAGTTGCTAGATTTCGGATATCCAATTCTTTAACCAATAATGATAAAAATCTAATAATAACCAATAAAAAATGTACTGTTGAAGATTGTTTAAAAAGAAAAGAAACACGTTTACACCACTATAAATGAATTCACATGTATTATATAATTCAAACTCGCAAGTTTTTTTTTTGTCTTTTTTTTTTAACCCCCCCGCCCTAATTTTTGTCTATGAATCTGCGTGTATTGAACAACGAAATACATTATATACATATTTTGTTTCTTTTCGTTATGTTGAATTGGTTCTTGATTATACAGAAACATGTTCAAATGGATGATTAAATATGACCATTTTTTTCCGAATTCTTCTCTCTTTTAAATTACATAGTGAAAATTGAATATTCTCGAAGTTTGATAATTAAGTAATTTGTTTAAAACAGAGATTAGATTTCTAGTAAAAAGATACCGAGCCGTGCATGTTTAAAAGTTTTACGCAAGGCAGAAACTGATAATGATAATTTCATTATTAAAAAAAAAAGGTCTCTGCACAAGGTGATGCCTTTTAGACTGGCTTATACATGTGTATTTTAGCCTACGTGTATATAAGACCACACTTTACAAATCCGCAGGTGTCACAACACTTGACCATTAACCGACTTATTAACAACATAATTATGCGGTAATTGGAAGTCGTGGGAAACATCCTGTATGCTTTCGCTGACCACAGGGGTCCATCCTCCATCCATACAGGTAAGAGTGACACACGCGAGCTGATTTCCTCTGGTTGTACCTGGAAAACAAAGTACCTGGGAAATTGTCACATCAAAACTGATACTACGACTCCAATCAAAACAATGCCCGCTACATCAGTCGTGTACTACTCTGTTGACTTGGCCTTGACTTATTATCCAGTTTTTATATGTCAACACGACGAGAAAATAATATTCAAGAATGAGAACCAAGGATTAGTTTTAAGTACTGCTAGTAACGGTTTAGTTACCACTAGTGTGCACCACACAACGGTTCTACGATAAAAAAAAAGCTATGTTTTTCAATCAAATGAAGTTGGTGATGGAAACTTAAATCCATAAGCAGATAAGCCGAGTTCTATATTATTAATCAAGGTTAAATATGTACGATCCATACATTTTACATTCGGTATATTTACACCACGACAGAGACATACATAGTTATACTATCTAAAATCTCTGCGAAAGGATAGACCATTTGGATTATTTACTCATGATTACATGATAAGAACTGTGAACACTCGCTGTTTTTCTGCCAGGTAAGGTAGGTCACTTATATCCGAGACATAAGAAACATATATTATTTCTTGACATTGTATAAATGGTATAAATAGCTATCTAAATCTCTATATGAAATTAAAACAATTTTTGATTGAGTCGATTGATTGATATCAATTCCACTGGGATACCAAGCCTACAGGTATACAAGGGAGTCCATACAGGGATGTCACAGGTAGGTCTGATCAACCCAAAACCGTGAAATACACACATCGTGTCAATGGTTGGTCCCATGCCTTGTCTGGGGCGTAGTACAGGTGTGAATGGCTATGTTACATAATTACACCGGGACACCTGAGAATATGATGAGAATGAGGACCAATTTAAATGTGCAACATTGGAGCGGGTTGGGACTTACCACGTGCACGCGGCCAGGATATTTGGTTATTGTACGACAAAAAGCAAAGCTAGAATAAAAACTAGAATAGTCGTTTTCGTATTCAATTTCGACAAACCAATCACATGAACCTTCAAAGCAAAATAGGTTATCCATTTACCAGTTGCATATGTACTTCATCTCTAGTTGCACAATTGATGTACCTTTTGCAATTACAAAGTAATAGCGGCTAGAACATACATATATCTCAAGTTCCTTGTTCAAACATTTATATTTGCATGTCGTTCTAAAAGGAGCCTGAATACATATGTAAGGTTATGTTTGAATAGTTATTTATCTTTGAAAATGGCGAACCAGGAACACACTTACATATTGATATCGGAGAAATCCCTAAATATTAAAGGGTGTTGCTTAAAATATGATGAAATGTAACACGATACATTCAATTGACTAATTTTGCATATCATAAAGTGAATTCTCCAAAAAACATCTGACGAAAAAAATTATTCAAAAACTATAACTAATTACTTTTTGACTCTGGGAAAACTGGGACGAAATTTTCGAGATTTTTTAGAGGGACAACTGTATAAGGGCATATGGGCCTTGCTGCCGTTGCGCTTGGAAAAAAAAACCCACCGTAAGGTGCTTTAGTAAGAGAAGCCTTGTATTTATGAAACAATACTTGCGAATTTTTCATTAGTAAGGAGGAATACAGTTTCTACTAGTAACTTCTCATTGTTTTTGTGTTAAATCCAAACTGATTTTCTGCTTAGAATGGGATTTGTCAATCGCTTATTATTAAAAATCTAGCAAACCCGTTGATTCATGAATAGTCTGTTTTCCCCTTATTATCAAAGTCTCAAATCAATATTTTTTATTGCCCGCTCTGTGTACATTACTTTTTTTGCATAGTATTATAAAATATTTAACTATCTGTATTAGGGCCAGTTATATCATTTCTATTTTTATTTATCTTGATAGTACCTTGTACATACCACCATTCATCTTGTATTATAACAACTTATTAATACGTAAAGTACAAAAAGTACAACTGTATCATCATGAACGTACAAAGACCTCCGTATCCTATGGCTTTTTACTGTACGTACGATAACAAGTATAAGACAAATAAAATTATAGTGGCCCTAATACGCCGCACCTTTAGTTGATACGTATATTTAGATAAATTAAAATGATTACTGAAAAAGTGGCCCTAATAATACGCAACCATTATTGTGTGATGGGACTTATCCTTATCCCCACCGTGGGCATATTAGATGATTTGCCGAATTATATTTCTGGTGAAAATTTAAAAGGTTTATGTTTTCGTGATTTACTGAAGAAAGGATAAGTCCAACTTTCCCCCGGACATGTCATTTTAATTTGGGCGCATCACAGTGGGACGATTGGTGATGACTCTATTTTCTATATATCTACCGGCGCAGCACTTTTTGAAGGTAGCTCGGCGTAGAGCGAGGGTCACCGGTCTTACTTTCTGAAGCGGGCCGTGAAACATTGAGGTCGTATTTTTCCTACGCATTTTAAACATATTCTAATCCCAAATATGGTCTTGTAATAAAACTCTGTTGATATATAATAACATCGTTTGGACTCGATAAAGGGGACAAGTGTTGAGAAAATAATGGTTTAGGTATTTCGGTTCAGGCAAACTCGCGTGGTACACAATGTAAAGATACAGTTCAACGAGGGCCTATGATAAAATTCTTTTGAAATTGTATTCAATGTTCAGAAATCATCTGTTACACATGACATGTTCAAAGGCCTTTTGTCTCTGTTTTATGGTCCAAGCTGTCAAAGCACTAATGTCAAAACTTCTATTCTGCTTCTTCAGACACATAAACATATATCGAACATTCTCAAAATGGTTTATTTATTCTAAACAACTGAAACACGATCGATCGTAAGAGGGTTTTAGGGACACACGTGGGATACCTGCGGGGGGGGGGTTCTATAGGCGGGGGGGGGGAACTGTTGGTAAATGTATACGACAAAAGAGGGTAAGAAGCTTCTGAGAAACTTTGAAATTAACATCGATACTCGCTGAAAATTATTCATCAGTTAAAAAACTAAGGAACGCAATATCAATTAAAACTATGCGATATTTTGTGTATACGTCATGTACATAAAGTACTATCTGGATAATAATCGTCGGTCACAATGTCTTCCCCCCTTTCCCGATGATTTCCAATATAACCTGCGTTTCGAATATATATATTTCTGGTTCAATCCTATTATACCCCCGGTGAACTTACTTCGGTTGAGAGATAGACTATCAAAAGATTTAAAAATACAAATGAAAACTTGAAAATTTTTGTTTTATGATTTAAGAACCATCGTAAAGAAAGAAGCCCATGACAGAAAGTAAACCTAAAATGAAGATGTCAAAGAGGGCAGTTTTTATATTAATTTATTCATGAATCATGGAGATTCACATGCTTATCCGTGTTTGTGTTCATTATGAAAAGATATAAAGGTAAGCAAGGGGGGCCTCTGCGTGTGAATGTTCGATTTATGATACACATGTAATTTTCTGTTAAATTTTGGGACACAAATTGTAATGGGTTTAATAAAACAAGATTGCAGATTGTTGTGCATTGATCTATTTGAGTTTTATTAGAAAATATAATAGGTACCAAGTGTTACACATGTTTATTGTTCATTGAGTAATTTCCACCAACGTCCGTTTGGAATCCATGTCAGATTTTTATCTAGCATTCTGCTCTTATATGTGAAAATTATAGCTTGTTCCTTAAAAAAAATGTCATTTTTACAAAAATGGACAGTCAACGATGTTGTATAACGGACAGTGTAATCCAAACAACCGAATCCTTGACCCGGTATACGGTGGCATGAAACACTACAAAGTACATAGCAAAGTCTTCCGCGATAAATTCACCGTTGTTAAATTACACTTACGTAATTGAA
>NW_027188725.1:0-14105 GCF_041381155.1 Argopecten irradians | reverse complement strand
CATAGAGTCTTTGATCAGTTGTAAGGCAGTCAAAAAATTATGACGCCATTTTTTGATGATAAATTTTAAAACAACATTATGCGTTTTGTTTTCACATAATTAATTGGGTAACTTATTGATTACTGCAAACAGGTAACTGTTACTCAAATGGGTAACTGTTACCCACATGCAGGGTTGTGCCCAACCTGACAAATGTTATTAAGTTAGTCATTGATCTGAAATATTTTTAAATTACCTATAGGTATCAAAGGGTTCATCTTTGCCGCGGTGACTACTTTATCTTGTAGTGACATCGACCTCATATCTACGGCTCCCTTCATCGACTTTTCGGTGCTTCTCATGTGGTCCTCCCTCTCCGCATCGTCTAGTTGTTGCTTGATTGATTTATTTACATTTGATACGCTTACTTCATCATGGCTACGATAAAGCTTTCCAGGTTGAAGATAAGTTCCACCGAATTTATTGGCCATGTCGCGCTTGTCAGCTGCAGTGGTGGCATCATCATCTGTAGACATTTCTCTAGGTAAGTGTTCGCTGTTAGATAATTGACCTTACTATCGGAGCACCTCGCCGTTAGCAAACCACTGCGTTTGGTTTAAGTGGGGGAAATGTGGCTCTGCATGAATGCTACAAGGGGAAATTATTTCACTTGTCGTCATCTGGCCATAGACATTACGACGAAGAAGGGTTTTCAATATTTATCAATACATGAGTCAATTTCAATGAACTATTGTTGAATGACACTCCTTGATCACGCATTGTAATTTCGAAAATAACGTGCCTTATTTTCATAATTTTTACAAATCCACAGTAATCTGCTACCAATGCGAGAAGTTCCGATGGTCGAACTGAAACAACGATAGCTTCGTATTTTAAAACGAAAGTAATATTTTTTGTCATTTTACGTCAAATTATGCCTTTAATTAAATTATAAAGAATACACAACCTTGTGTTTTTACAAAAAAAAATACTTCATAGCATTCATAAGAAGAACTGGATTTTATACGAAAATGTGGCTACAGAAATGACAAAGTCAGCCAAAAAGCACGTGTACTGCAGAAAAGTTTGTAAATACGACACCATAACAATATGGGCAAACCAACCAAACAACATCGAAAACGGAAGTTTAATTATGATAAGAATAGAAAGAAGCAATGGCTGAAATCAAAGAAGATGCCTACTATTGAATGGTAAGTGCTGGTAAGCCATAATAACTATCCAAATATCAGTCCCTGACCTAGCTTAGTAGATATACAACTCGCCACCACACACTTCTCCATCTCCTGTTTTACCAGGTTGGGCTAAACCCTGCATGTGGGTAACAGTTACCCATTTAAGTAACAGTTACCTGTTTGAGTAATCAATAAGTTACTCAGATGAGGAATTCTATGAAAAGAAAACACATGTGATAGAACAGGTTTTCTATCTTGTTATATTTGTTATTGCACTCTTCCTAGTCTTTACTCCAGCAACCTGTTTATTTATCTTTGACCCAAGTTCAGGGAGATACCGTGAGAAAAGATCTTATCTAGGGTGTGTTTGCTGTTTAGCAGACACATTCATCAACCTAGTTGTCCTCAAGATCACCCCGATGCTGACCGCTGACTGCTGGCCGGAGTACACGTGTGGTACACGTGGGAGGTGTTTATCAGTCAGTTCGGTCTTGTCAGTCCGGAAGCGGAAGTTATGTTTAGTGTGTAGATGAGTTGTTGTAGCAACGGTTTCACCTAAATATGGTGTTCTGTCCGAACTCAGACCAATCGGAGGTCACCTCGGGATGCGGGGATAATGGGTCCGTATAAAAAGGGCCGCTCCTGAGGCAAACTTTGTCTTGACTTAGGGAATAGGTAGGGAGCAGAGCCACGTCGTGCACTGTCAACAGTGCAACACTTGCGGGGTTTCTGAGCTAGACTACAACGTGGGTCTTTACTTAGAGTGTATCTATAGCTAACGTAGGGTTTGTGTATAATTAGGGGTTGTCAGGGGCTTAGGGCTTAGGCATCCTTAGGTATCCTAGTTGACACTGTTGGTTTTATATACCTCTAGAGTTAGGAACACTTGTAGGTGGTTAGTTGGCTCCGTAAGGTGTTAGGCTTTGTTTAGGGAACGTGGTAATCACACAGGACTTAGCTAATTAGGCCTAATGTTTGGCCATAGTTAATCTTGGATACATTGTAACTGCTTCGGCACTTATATCTCTTATTGTTATCTGTTGTAACGGGCACTATTGTGAATCTTCTATGTAATACTTAATCTACTTGTCTTTTATATAATAAATAGTTATTTGTACCTGTATTTACCTAGTTGAGTTATTGGATTAGTGTCAGTGCTTCCGCTACATCCTAGAGATCGAACCTGTTGAGATACAGGCCTGTAACCTGTGGAGGAAACGGGATCCGGAGAGGATTTGTGACGACTGTGGACTCTGTTGTATACTAAAAATACTATACGATCACGATTTGCTACCATTATTAAAACAACGAGTACGCCATTATATAGTGGTGTACCTTTCCAAAATATTGGGAAAGGATCAGCTGAGAGTGAGGTTTCCTTCCCCAAAATAGATAGACAGTCGGGGGCTATTTCCAAAACGAGTATTAGGTTTGAGACCTCGGATAAATCCGAGGAGGAAGATACGGATGATGAGTTGTTAAGAGTATTGAAAGAGAGAAGGGAAAGACAGGCATTTACCACGCCTAAACTCCAAACAAAGGGGAGAGAACAATCTATATTAAAGAACCGAGTAAATAGGTTAAAGAACCAAACTAAAGATACATATGATGGAGACACTGATGGGGAGAGTGAGACATATACATGTCCCCGGGATAATAGCAGGCTAGAATCTAATACCTGTAAATCCAAACGTGATAGTGGGGTAAAGGGTAGAGTCAGTCGTCGGGAGAAGCATCCTGATACTTTTGACGGGAAAACTACCGACTGGCAGGACTATTTGGTCCATTTCGAGCAAGTTGCTGCTTGGAATGGATGGAGTGATACGGAAAAAGCTCAACAACTGAGTATGAGTCTAAGGGGCACTGCTCAGAAGTTACTTAGTAACTTAACCATGGGGCAGCTGTCAGACTTTTGTTCGATAAAGCAATGTCTGACTCAGAGATTTAACCCAAAGGAAAGGAGCGTAGCTCACAGATGCACCTTTAGGGGTAGGAAACAGGGTAAGGGGGAGTCAGCATCAGATTTCGGATATGATCTCCGGAGAGTAGCTTTGTTAGCTTACCCCGAGCTCCCATATCACTATCTTGAATGTCAGGTTGTAGACCAGTTCATTAACGGCCTACATAATTTTGAAATGCGAAAGAAAGTAACTTTCAGTCATCCTAGCACTTTGGATGAGGCAATTTCCTCTGCAGTAGAATATGAGGCTGTAGCAGGTAATTCCCCCAAGAAACCTGTAGAGTCTGAGTCGGTATGTTCTGTACAAACCAATAGTGCTGTAGAACAAGTTCTTACAATTGACCAAATAAGTAACTTGTTAGATAAGAAATTGTCCAGTAAGAAGGGTAAGGATAAGAAAGAAAAGAAGGAGAAAAAGAAAGTGAACCCTGGTCAGAGAAAAGGGGCTTGTTATTTCTGTCAGGAGGAGGGTCACTACATGAGAGAATGTGAGAGCCTAAAAACATTGAGAAAAAGGGACAGTGAACTGAGAAAGGCGGAAAACTAACTGAGGCTGGGCTCGAGGCCGAGAACTCAGCTACTTCAACATGTAGGCCGGAAAGTGAAATTATGTATGAGAGAGAGTTAGGTAACTTTACAGAAATTAAGGGTCAGGGGTCAGATCACATTTCTCTAGGGGTTAATAGTGTATATGAGGACAGAGGTTGTCTTTATGTAGATATACAGTTGGTTAACACTAGTAGTAGAATGTTGATTGACACAGGATCACCTGTTTCTGTTCTCTCATATGCTGAATTTCTTAATTTGGGTATAAATAGAGAGCTGTTACAAGTATTTGAAACAAAACTGAAAACAGCCGATGGTAACAAGTTGGAAGTAGAAGGATGTGTTCCGTTAGATTTTCATATGGGTCCTTATTGTTTTAAACAAAGTTTTGTTGTGGCTAATCTTAGTGGTATTACAGGAATACTGGGAATGGATTTCCTAAGGGAGAATAAATGTAAACTTAAAGTAGGGGAGGAAGTACTAGTAACCAATAAGGGGGAGGTAGGGTTAAGTAAACAAAGGTCAGTAGGGTGTGCCCTGATAAGGTCACAGAATGACCTCGTTTTACCCCCTCAATCTGAGTTATTGGTGGACTGTATCACCGATGATAAATTATTCGGCAGTACCATGCTAATAGAACCAAACAGCCAGTGGAAGGAGAAAGGGGTACTAATAGCCCGCAGTTTATTAGACCCTAGGGCTGATAACTTGATTATCTCGGTGATTAATACAACACCAGACAGTGTAAGTGTAGATGCTAACACCGTCCTGGGGAGTGTGGGGCATGTACAACAGGTGGTAAATCTCAACAAGGAGGGGTCTGAGTTCGAAGATTCCCCTAGTAAACCATTACCGCCACATTTAGAACCCCTTATAACAAATAGCTCTAAGGATTTGACAAATGATGAAAGAAAGAAGCTTGTTAGTTTAATATCCCAATTTCAGGATGTATTTGTAGGGGAAGATGGTTCTGTAGGGAGAACTAGTTTAGCAGAGCACACAATCAAAACTGGTGATACTGCCCCTATTAAAATACCACCGCGTAGGGTCCCCCTAGCTAGAAAAGAGATAATTGAGCAGGAAGTCAATAAGATGCTAGAACAGAAAGTCATAGAGCCTAGTCAGAGTCCCTGGTCCAGCCCTGTATGTCTAGTAACTAAACCAGATGGTACATACAGGTTTTGTGTAGATTTCCGGAAACTTAACTCTGTGACTGAGAAAGATGCATATCCACTCCCTAGGATAGATGACACCTTAGAAACCCTTAGTGGAGTAAAATGGTTTAGTACCCTGGATTTGGCCAGTGGGTATTGGCAGGTAGGCATGAGTGACAATGATAAGGAGAAGACTGCTTTTAGCACACATTTAGGGTTATTCCATTTTAATGTTATGCCCTTTGGACTATGTAATGCCCCCGCCACCTTTGAGCGGCTGATGGATAATCTCCTAGGTACCCTGAAATGGAAGAAATGTCTTTGTTACTTAGATGACATAATAGTTTATGGAGAAGATTTTGATAAGGCCTTAGAGAATCTAGAACTGGTACTCTTAAAGCTACGAGAAGCTAACTTGAAATTAAAATGCAGAAAATGTAAACTATTTCAAACAGAGGTTTCCTTTTTGGGCCACAAAGTCTGTAGTGAGGGAATCAGGTGTGACCCTGAGAAAACAAAGTCTATAGAACTGTGGCCGAGGCCTGAAAACAGGACTGAAATTCGCAGTTTTCTAGGACTTGTAGGGTATTACAGACGCTTTGTAAAGAATTTTTCAGAGATAGCTTCCCCACTTACTAAACTTACTAGGAAAAATGTTGATTTTAGGTGGAGTGAAGATTGTGAAAAGTCATTTCAGACACTGAAACAGTGTCTCGTGTCCGCACCTATCCTATCTTTTCCAAGGAGTGAAGGTTTGTTTATATTAGACACAGATGCTAGTGCTAATGGGATAGGGGCAGTGTTGTCCCAGATACAGGATGAAGGGGAGGAGAAAGTTTTAGCCTATGGTAGTTATACTCTAAATAGGGCTCAACAGAACTATTGTACTACTAAGAGAGAACTGTTGGCTGTGGTTGTTTTCCTAAAGTTCTATAGACACTACTTATATGGTCATAAGTGTATAGTCAGAACAGATCATGCTCCCTTAAAATGGCTGAAAAATTTCAAAGATCCAGAGGGGATGTTAGCTAGGTGGCTAAGTGTCATTGAGACATATGACCTTGAAATTCAGTACAGGCAAGGGCCAAAGCATGGGAATGCAGATGCATTGTCTCGTAGACCTGTAAGAAAGTGTAAGAATGATGAGTGTCCAGACTGTCGGGAAGATAGTGCTACTGTACCGGGAGGGGGTGACCGTAACAACGAGAGCAACGGTAAACCGTTGTCAGAGTTGATTCAGCCCGTGGTCTCATCAGATGATGAACAGTGTAACATACCTGTATGTCCTTTAGGAAAAGGTGAAAGTGAGGAAGATGAGGATGATGTAGCCAATTGGTTGCCAGTTTGGACTAAGAGTGAGTTATTAGAAATGCAGAAAGCTGACTCAGGTATAGGGCCCATATTAGTGAAATTCACTGAATCGAAAGTTAAACCAGAGAAGTCAGACATGCTAAAATTGGGACCAGATTCTAAGAGTTTATGGTTACAATGGGGTCAACTAGAATTACATAACCACTTACTCTATCGTCGGGCAGAAACATCATATGGGCGTAGTAGTTTGCAGTTAGTAGCACCTAAGGATATTAGAAACACCATATTTGAACACCTCCACACAAAGAGAACAGCAGGACATTTTGGAAGGGACCGGACTTTAGAAGCGATCAAAAGTAGGTTTTATTGGCCAGGAATGTCCGAAAGTGTGAAACGTTGGTGTAAATCTTGTGATTTGTGTGCTAAAGGAAAACCAGGTCCAGGAGTAGGTAAATCTCCCCTAAAACAGTTCCGAGTCAGTGAGCCTATGGAGTGTGTAGCGATAGACATAATGGGTCCTTTACCTATTACTTCCAATGGGAACGAGTATATTTTGGTTTTGGGGGATTATTATACTAAGTGGAAAGAGGCTTTCGCTATTCCTAACCATACTGCACTAACAGTAGCAGACAAGCTAGTATCAGAGGTATTCAGTAGATTTGGGTGTCCAACTCAGATGCATTCAGACCAGGGTCGGGAGTTCGAATCTGAATTATTTTCAGAGGTATGCAAGTTGTTAGGCATCAATAAAACTAGGACAACTCCCTATAGGCCCCAGTCAGATGGTTTAGTAGAACGATTTAATCGAACACTAAAACAAATGTTATCCATGTATGTGGACGAAGACAGGTCTAACTGGGATGAACAGCTACCATATTTGATGATGGCGTATAGATCTACTGAACATAAAAGTACAAAGTGTAGTCCAAACCTGATGATGTTAGGTAGGGAAGTGTATTGTCCTCTTGACTTGATGGTTGGGAGTCCACCTGGGATTGACCATAATTGCCCAGTAGAATATGTAGAATGGTTAAAGGACAGCATGCAAAAGAATTTCCTCTTTGCAAACAAACAGTTAGGTTTAGCTGCAAATTCACAGAAAAGGTACCATGATAATAGGCTAAAAACCAGGAACTATGACAAAGGTGACTGGGTGTGGAGGTGGTATCCCCCCAAAATGAACCAGAAGCTAGGGTTAGGGTGGACAGGACCTTATCTGGTCATTGAGAAAGTCAGTTCCTGTACCTGTAAAATACAAAAGGAAAATACGGGTAAAATTATCACGGTACATATAGATCATCTTAAACCATATGAGGGTACAGACTCTCCAAAAAGTTGGCTATCCGATACCGACTTAGTCTCCAGTAGTTCAGACTCATCTTCCAGTAGCGGTAGCAGTAGTTCAGAGGAGTTAGATGAGCTTGATAGTCCCCCATCAACTCAGATTAAAACTAGGAGAGGAAGAGTAGTTAAACCTAGACAGATCTATTCCCCCTAGTTTATCAAAGAGTAGTATATTTGATTTATGTTTTTGTGTAAATAAATGTAGAGATTATAGTATCCGTCATATCCTAAGTAATGTAGTTAGTACTAGTCTAAGGGAGACAATCTACTCAGAAACTGTAATTTTAGTGGAAAATTGCAAGTGTTAGTAGATTATTGTACTTGATACTAAGATAGGGTCAGGTGGTAGTCTAAGGGAAATAACCTACCCTAGGACAAAGAAATTATTATGATTTGAATGTGAAGCTAAGGACCCAAAGATAAATTGTTAATAAGTTTAATACAATTAAACTAGGAGGGTGGGGGTTGGATTTGTGTTGTTTTGCTTTGTTTGTAGATGATGGCAGAATACCTGGAGCTAGAGGTTGGCGTGGACGTTCAGGAACTGAAACAGTTCCAATTTGTCCATGTCCGACAGCCATTTCCCTTGGGAGGTATGACCTGTCCTGTGCCTGGATGTGACTCTACTGTCTACAAAAGACTGGGGCCTTACCTGAGCCATTGGTCAAAGTACCACTCATCAATGGTGACATTACAGCAATGTCGCACATGTGCCAAGGTGTTTAAGAAAAGGGGAAAAGCCAAGAAACATCTTAAACAACACAAAAGAACTGCCACCATAAAAACAAAAAGGCAGGCCAACAAAATGTTCCTTGATCCGGGAGATGTTGTTCCACCACGTCATCCGACACCGGAGGAACTAGCCATTCAACTTTACGAAGTCAGGAAAAATGCCAGGAAAATTAAACTTCAAACTCTAAATTGGATTTAAAACTTATGGGACTTGTGTGAATCAACAACTTTTAATTTGTGCTGCCATGGAACTTTATATTATGTTTGTGCCAAAAATGTGAATTTTCCAAAAGTATGGACTCAGACTGGTGAATTTCATTTTTTTTATTATAGTTATCCGAACCAGAAGAATGACGAGAAAAGACATTGCGAAACTTAAAGTGAAAGTGTGATTTTGTATATCTATTTCTATTGGATTCCATAGTGCCATAACTTTCCAGTAAAATATTTTATGTTGTTTACTTTACAGGTGTTTTACACATCAATATACATTCAATTTTGATACTACTGATAGTTTTATTTAAGGAAACTTTGTTTAAATTAGGGTTATGAGGAGCCAAACTTGTTTTTCTTTCTTTACTCTAGATTTTGTTTTAGTGTTGATATTAAAAATGTTGTTGATATTTTCCAGATCGGTTGGTTGTTGCTGTTGGTTATTATTATACAGTTGTTAGGAATTTCCAAATCCTAGTCATTCCTTATCTGAAAAGGGTTTACCTGAGCTTAGTACATATCCAGTGCTTGTTTATCAGTTATAGTGTTATTTGATGTGTTAGTCTAAGGTTGTTTTTGTTTTCTTTTTGTATATATTTAGTTTTGAAATATGATTGGTTCTTGTGTTTCATAATGCTTATTTTGTACTAGTATATATATAGTACATTTTGTAGTGTTTCTGCATGTACATTGGTGGTTACATACATACATAGGTACATGGTGGAGGTCAGTACTGCCTGCTCTATTATGGTACATGTGTGGATACAGATGTTGGGAGATTGTGTACATGTAGTATACTAAGTCATTATTGGATAATAATACTCAAGTTTATATAGATAGTTATCTTTTGTTGGGCTTACGTCTATCATGGTTGTGGAGTGATTCTGTTTGAGCTGTATTGTTGCTGCTATAGGTTGTTTGTAAGTGACACCATCCTAATTTTGTAACAATTGGTACGGTAGGGCTATATCTTCGGCGTATGCTTCCCGGGGTATGGTCGCTACTAAGGTCTACTACAGGGGTGTAAGAGTTGACCGAATATCTCGGTGAAACAGAAGACGTTCTGTTTTCACTGCGTTCATGCCATAGACTAGTGCCGGCAGTCAGAATGGGTGTACGATGCAGGGATGCAGTTACATATAGGACCAGGGGGGGCTGGGGTGTCATCTATGGAACATGCCTAGGAAGAAACAATGGGACTTAGTCAGTTGTCATTTACAGTTATTTTAGACAAAGCAAATTTGTTATCAAATTGTACTTTGATCTTAGGGGGGAGGAGTGTGATAGAACAGGTTTTCTATCTTGTTATATTTGTTATTGCACTCTTCCTAGTCTTTACTCCAGCAACCTGTTTATTTATCTTTGACCCAAGTTCAGGGAGATACCGTGAGAACAGATCTTATCTAGGGTGTGTTTGCTGTTTAGCAGACACATTCATCAACCTAGTTGTCCTCAAGATCACCCCGATGCTGACCGCTGACTGCTGGCCGGAGTACACGTGTGGTACACGTGGGAGGTGTTTATCAGTCAGTTCGGTCTTGTCAGTCCGGAAGCGGAAGTTATGTTTAGTGTGTAGATGAGTTTGTTGTAGCAACGGTTTCACCTAAATATGGTGTTCTGTCCGAACTCAGACCAATCGGAGGTCACCTCGGGATGCGGGGATAATGGGTCCGTATAAAAAGGGCCGCTCCTGAGGCAAACTTTGTCTTGACTTAGGGAATAGGTAGGGAGCAGAGCCACGTCGTGCACTGTCAACAGTGCAACACTTGCGGGGTTTCTGAGCTAGACTACAACGTGGGTCTTTACTTAGAGTGTATCTATAGCTAACGTAGGGTTTGTGTATAATTAGGGGTTGTCAGGGGCTTAGGGCTTAGGCATCCTTAGGTATCCTAGTTGACACTGTTGGTTTTATTGGCGAGGATCACCTCGCCATTGTGATCGTGGTTGCAAAATTCTCTTTCAGTCAATTTCCTCAATATGATTGGCTTAGAACTTGCTCGCAGATACTAGCGCTCCTAACGGCAGTGTATTCAACAACTTTGATTTTACCGGGAATTTTAAATAGCAAATTTTGAATATGAAAGTTACTGAAATAAGCGTATCTGTAATGTTGAAATAGAAGTAGATAACTGCTTTCATATCCTTACCACTACCCAATACACTATCCAAATGATCTTAGGTTGGAAAATTTTCACTTGAATTGTTTACAATGTATCTAGACTTTCCGTCCCGAAAATGTTGTTAACAATGCATGAAGACGTTTCGTCCCGAAAATGCTTCGCTTCGCCCCACGCGTTTTGTCCCTACTAGTGACAATTATCCCGCAACGGAAAAAATGAAATCAATGTTTCACCTCAAACATCAAAATTTTTACAATAATGATTTTTGTAATTTGAATCATATTAGTTCGGGAGCAAATAAATCTCGGGACGAAATGGAGATTTGTTTATCACGGCTGCGTTATGCCACATGTACGTGTAAATCCACAATGGAAGAAAGACAACTCTAAGAAAATTTAGGATAAACTTTGTAAACTGATCAAATAGCGCGTGAGAGACGATGAACATTTTCTAAATGTCCAAGCTGGCGTAATCTTCCAACTTACGGCATTAATAAGGTATGAATATTTACCACATCCATAATTATCGATAATTTTATAAGCACATGTATACATTATCAGATTATATATACATATTAAAGCACGTATAGAGGTTGTCACTAAAAACATTTTAGCCACTTTCATCACATGTAGGCCTACAGGAGCTTGACGTTCTGATATTATATATTACGTATTCAGTAAACTACGTAATTAACGAAGTATTTTTGGTCCGAATGACAAAAATCATACATAAAATGTTCGTATAATTCGAAGTGAGATTTTTTTTGACTACTTCATTTGTAGATCGATGAAAATGCCGATTTCTTTTTCATAATTCTTCCGTAGAACGGCACTTAAAAAGCTGTTTCAATCTACAACAAACGTGGAGAAAAACGGTTAAATGTTTAGCAATTATCCTGAGTTATACTTTATCAACAATCATCAGAGATTAGTAATTAAAACTTACATAAACATACTCCCGATTCTCACTTGCATTGTGTGATCACTCGAGCGGAACTAATCTCTACCACCTGGCACAGTCTTACAAAGGGGTGTTCTCTTAACGCCAACATATTTATCAACCACAGGTAGGTGTTGTTTTAGGAAACAATAGGAAGGCAATTATATACTGTTTCATATAAGCTGTCTTTATTTTCACCTGTAAAGTCACTTGAGATTTACCTGTATTTCAATCAGTATCATAGGTAACATTGGTGGGTTTTGGATAAAAATTCCTTCAATATATTCCGTATTATATACAACGTAAATTATTAATCAAAGATAATCAGTGCTTTAATATGCTAAGAATTAATATGGAGCTACATGTGGATTATTAAGAACGATGCATTTTGAGTTCCAGGTGAAATATTTTTTTACAAATCATATCTCAATTTTATCAGAAAAACAGGTTTCTTGATCAGTGTATATTCGAATGTAACAGTATTCTGTTTTGACATAGGAGTTCCAGTAGGGCTACATTCTTAGCCAACTTTCATTTCTTGTGACCGTGCATAGTTGCGCATGATTTCTCTTATCGCATAGACGTACACCGTGAAGTATTTGGTTAGAAAATGAGTGGAGAAAAACAATATCACAAAAGTTTAAATTAATATTGTCGGAAATTTTGACCTGTTGATTATAGTTTAAGTTGGTAATCTATTGAAGCCGACACAAACACACATTATGATGTTTTATAAACATTGGTAATAATATATAATTGGGGTTTAATGTTCTATATGTATTTTTGATACAAAATATTTTTAGAAGTCACTTAATAATGTAAAAATACTAAATGAAATGAGATTGAAGACTGTTACTTAGGGTCTAAACCATATTCATTTTAATACACATTATAGATGTTAATGTTGCAATACTGGCAAAATTATTTCAAGTCCATATGTTGAAGGTCTTGTAATTCTCAAAATGTTGCAAACTTTTAGTGCTCAGAATACCAAATTAACAGTTTTCTAATTTTTTCTGTTTAAAGATTATAGTACATATACCAATTTGTATCCAGTAACAATGTTTGACCGAAATTCAACCATAGGAAAGAAATTTATATGTTATTTCTAACATGCACAAAAATATATAATTTTACTGCGCTGTTAACGGACAACAGTTTAATTATTGGATGCTCTTTTGCTATAATGATATACAAATGTACATGTACATTTACATTATAATGTAACATCACGCTGATCTAGAAATACCATCTTAGGATAAGAAAGCAGGAAAATTATATAATTATGATAAATGATGCATCCTAATGCAACTTTCAAAATATATTGTATGTTCTGTTAACTTAAAAAGGTCAGTCAAGTACAAGTAAAATTTGGAAATCATATTTGACATAAATTCACTTACTCTTTGGTAGGTTATTAACGCAGATGTTACATGTACATGTACTATATATGTATATAAGGTCACTTAACAGACATATATGGAAGACCTTGTGGAAATATATCACTTTTCAACAGGCAAAAGGCTTATATTATTTCAAACTTTTAATCAAATTAGTGTTACACTAAGTTGAAACTGGATAATTCCTTTTTGGATTTTTTCTTTGATATTTCTGAATGGTAAAGTTACTTCCATGTGAAATAAGTTTCAAAGAACTTTGCTTGATTTTAGTATCAATCTATTGAAAATCTAATGAGATTTATACCAGAGATTTTAGATATATGAAGGAAATCTTTAAAATTCTTGAAATAAAATCATTGTGAATTTAATTTAATTTCATCCATAGATTCTATTGTTATATTTTCATAGATATTAACAGAAACATATATTATGTATATATGTATCTGATATTAAATATGAAACACTTATTGAAATGAAAATTAATCAATATACACTTAGATAAGTATCAACACAGGTAACTTTTACAGGTAAATTTACCTGTGGCATTGGGTCTGCCTTTAGGAAAAAGACTATAACCACTGTCACAACAAACAACTCTACAGCTAAATCCAAAATGTTGGCGTTCAGAGATACACCCCTTACAAATGCAATCACACAAAAGCCTACACGATCACTGTTTTTAGTGCGATTACATCTTTGAGTATGAACAATACTAGTTCTTTGAACTTTTTACTCGGCAAAATGAACTTATCACTGTGCCCATGCACACATGCATATGCATATACTTATACTTCTGTGTGCACATTATCAGATACATTATATGACAACTGCTGTATTACAATCAATTTATGAAGGACAAAACTCCAAAGAACAGGAGGACTAAAGAACAACAGAAAATAAATTTCAATAATATTTACTCTAAACTGGTATTGTTATTTATAAAAAAAAAGTGTTTAATTATATGATATTAGCCTTTTCGGTAATTACTCTGTTAATACATTTATTGTTTTCTTATGTTTTACAGAATGTCTACATGCAAGTATCATTTCAATTGGAACCAGTCCAGGAGAAAAAATGTGTGAACAAAATGAAAGAAATCATTTCAACTGTGGTAGCTTAATACTGTAATAGTTTTTGATATGAAAATAATTACTATCATCATACTCAAATTCCATATATATAATATACATTTAATGTTGTAAACATTTATGATC
>NW_027188724.1:0-14242 GCF_041381155.1 Argopecten irradians | reverse complement strand
CGTTTGAACATGCTAAGTAGGTCTAAATACAAGCACAAAACTATTCTATTGATGAGGTCTCAGGCATGCTAAGAAGTCAATCCAAAGATTTTTGTCTTTTTTGACCCCTGTAATCTTGGATGTAGATGAAGGGATTTTCATTTATATTAGATCTTCCCTTATTAAAATTTATTGAGTTCCTTCTGATCGGGTAAAAATGGAAAAGTTGACTACTGGATAACCGACTCCGCACCATGTCAGCGTCAACTTACTTTAATTCGGCAAAACATTCATTTTGCACAATTAAATAGTAGCGTACAACTGATTTTGAATAAGTAAGTGTTATGGAAATTCGAAATTTATTGCTCTAATCATGCTAATTGCAAAACGCGCAACCATTGACTACCAGCTACAATAAATATATCATCTACAAATGATAAACTGAATAAAGATGAATACAGTAGATATCCTGTTTCTCTGTACAAAATGCAATCATCCCTTAAGATTTGAGTCCATTTGCATATTTCTAACATGAAAATTGAAAATGAAGCTACACAAAGGATATAAGGTGGGGGAACATATCAGTAATTTTTGTTTTAAAAAACAAATAAGATTTTTTAAATGAATAAAATGGCTTCATAGCCTTCATTTAACTATCCTGATAGATACGCTACGTGCCTAACAAAAGAAAAAAAGTGATTATCAGGAATCAATCCGTGCTTCATTATTTTAAGTAAAACAAACAACAAAGTTTTTTTTAAATGAAGTAAAATGGCTTCATAACCTCGCTTACAGCGACTATCAATGTAAAACATATGCTGTTTGAATCAAAATCTATTTTGCCTTAACAAAAAGGTAATTAATCCTTTGGTAGCCATGTTTCATCTCAACTGACCTAATACTTTGTGTAAGATAAACTATAATTGTCAACATACCAATTCCTAAACTAACAAGAGATCCCATAGGGATCTTGACGCCTGGCCAAAGAATTTTCTATGCCTGACATTGGAAAGAGGGATCTTTTCATTCTGCTTTTCAAACTTTGACTACATACTAAATACTGATAAAATTTGAGACAGATCGCTTCAGTAGTTTCTCGCTGCCAAATAGCGGTAACAAACTTCAACTAACAAAATCCAAGATGGCAGCCTGTCGGCCATCTTGTTCACAGATCGGTCCCCAAAATGCAATATGCACAACTAGTGTTTCAGGGGAATTAACATACATTTAAAAATATGAGACAGATCCTTTCAGTACTTTCTAAGAAATAGCAGTAACATATTTCAACTATCAAAATAAAAAAACATGGCGGGCCTGTCGACCATCTTGTTCAAATGCACCAACAATGACCTAGGAAACCTGCACCTGAAATGCGATCACAGATCCCTTCTTTATTTCTGAGAAATAGCACCTTAACAAACTCAATTATCAAAATCCAAGATAGCAACCTATTTCGGCCATCTTGTTCACCGGTTGGTCCAGTAAAAACAAAACTTGCAATATGCAAAACTAAGGCCCTAGAAGAACATGAATATTGAATTCATTATACCCAGATTTAAAGGCCCACTACCTTCCGGAGCAAATAAAGGTTTCAGTTCAAAACGCACTTAATAACAAAAGAAAATATATATCGATCCAAGATGGCAATATAACACCAAACATATGCAACAGATTTCCTGTCTTGTACGATAACACCATTTTTGCCGTTGGACTGATAGTCAACTACCAGCGCGGCATTTAAACGACGGCGGGAAACAATAAAACGAACGACCTGCAAAATTAACATTTATTCATTCTAATTAAACAAGTTCTGAAGGTGATGATAAGTGTGCTAGTAAACGCATAGTTAATAAACTTCTGCGACTCTAACTGATTATTGATCTCACGAACATTCCTTTTTGTAAAAGATTATAAGTCATTCTTCATCAGAAAGGGTACAGTGGCCCTTTAAGGTACTTTCTGAGAAATAGGCAGTAACAAACTTTAACTATCAAAATCCAAGATGGCGGTCTGTCGGCCATCTTGTTCACTGATCGGTTCCAAAATGCAATATGCACAACAAAAGGCCCTAGAGGAACCTACACAAATGGTCAACGTATACATTTATTACTATATGTACGTTAAAGTAGAGAAAAGCGGTAAAATAAAAATACCGCTAAAACAGTACTAGCAAAGTAGCAAACTTTGAATCCCTGTAATCTCCATTTTCATCTTTTGATTGTAACCCTGTTATAAATATCTTCACTGACAAAAAATGTTTTACTTTCATTTCTTTCATGTCCCTCGCCATTGGATCTTGCTATTGCTCTTTACATAAATTTCTGTTTATCTAGTCACAGAAAAGAACAAATAACAATCGACAGCTACATTAGAAGTTATCTTTTAACTGTTTTAATTTGTTTTGGATTGTCGTAGTTTAAACGTCCTAGTTAACAGACCAGGTTCTTGTGAATGCCCAGGTTTGTTTAGTGGAGGGGATTAGATTGGAGCTTCCCAGAAAAAATAATACCTACGAACAGCGCGTTTCAGTACCTGTGCAACTGCATATCAACATTTTTCTTGATGAGTGAAATGTCAAAGCGGGTTGAGTTAAAGTAAGGAATACCACTAAAAACATGACATAGCAAAGTTGCAAATTTATAGATAGCCATGTAAGACTCCCATTTTCATGACTTTTGATTGTTAACTGTGATCTATGAATATTCTTGTGTGACTAAATATGTTTATAGCCTTTCCTTTCTTTACATGTCCGTGACGCCATTGATTCTTGATTTCTATCGCCATGAAAAGAAGCAAGAATAAAGAAAATGTACAGTTAAATCATGTTTACAGTAGTCACACAATAATACTAACATAACCTACAAAAGACCAAATGAGCATAAGAACAAAGCTCACGCATTTTCTGTTTACCAGCAATTAAGTCATTTTATCCTTCAAACCTTAGAAAGAAGGCCTGAGTCTATTCAGTAAACAACCAAAACCTTAATAAGTAGGCCCAAAGTACACTGTTCGATAAGATGAAGATGGAAGTACTAGGCTTCATCTAGCATGTACTTGGACTCACTATCTCTAAGACGTCTGATGTCACATTCGGTAAATCAAAGTGCTTCAGCAATAGACAGTCAGCATGCCACAATGTAACAAGGCCCGATATCATGTATCTAGGTCGCTCTTAGATAATATTGACAAGTCTCGTTCTGAATACCCAGTTTGACCCTTTGGCCAAGGGTCATTCGTTTTGAACATGCTAAGTAGTAGGCCTAAATACAAGCACAAAACTATTCTATGATAATAGGTCTCAGGATGCAGGGCTAAGAAGTCATTCAAAAAGATTTTTAGTCTTTTGACCCCTGTAATCTTGGATGTAGATCGAAGGGAATTCATTTATATATCTTCCCTTATTAGAATTATTGGAGTTTCTTGACTGGTTGTTAAAATGGGAAAAGTTGAGTCACTGGATAACCGACTCCGCACCATGTCATCAACTTACTTTAATTCTGCAAAAAAGACATTCATTTTGCACAATTAAATATTAGCAAACAACTGATTTTGAATAAGTTAGTGCGATGAAATTCGAAATGCACTCAATCTATGACTACCCGCTAACAATATACTACCGCTACAATAATCTTCTAGCAATGATAAACTGAATAAAGAGAATTTAGTAGATATCCTGTTTCTCTGTACAAAATGCAATCATCCCTTATGAATTTGAGTTCTCTCATTGCATATTTCTAAACTATGAAAATTGAAGCCCCTACACAATGTCTGTAAAGGCGGGGTTAATAGATAGATACGCTACGGCCATCAAAAGGATATAGTGATATCAGGAATCCGCGCTTCATTATTTTTACAAAACAAACAAGTTTTTTAAATGAAATAAAATGGCTTCATAGCCTCATTTAACTTTTATGTATACATAGCTTTTGAATAACCATTTACATACAAAAAAGTAATTATCACATAAATCAGAAAATGCATTGTTTCCAGTGTAACTGTAATTAAGTTATCACATAATGGTTATGTTATATACAGCAATCAATGTTAATTCATATGTAATCCAAGAGCACGCGGCCAGGGTTAATATCAAATGCATTAATTAATATTCCTTGAACTGATGAAATTGATCAACATTAGCACCAAGTTTCATAAAATTCTATTACAAAATATGCACAGTAGACCTGTTCTCGGCGTTTTCTATAGTATTATATCTTACTACACAAACTCACCTTTCAGGTCTTCAACATCTTTGTCCTCAAATGTCCACTTGTTGCTCCTGATGTCCTCTGTAATTAACTCCTTCTCTGGTAATCTGGGTCCATAGTCACATTCCCAGTGCAGGTTGTCTGCCCCCCCCCACTCTCTGACATATGTATGCTCCTGTCCGTCGTGTGCATTGTTCTATTTCGGAGATACACTGACGGGATGATGCCCCAGATACCACGGAAGTCTGTATCGGACAGAGAGGCTCTTTTTATCGTGACCATAAGCCTCATTTCCTTTGGACCCTCAACCATGTCAATATTGTGGTCCGCCATGTGACCGCGTCTGCAGAGTCTGGTTTCCCTACCCCACCCCTTTGTATGAGGAGGTGAAATGTTGATTACCCTGGATGTTACGGACAGAGGCTATAAAGGAGACTGAAGTCCAAGGGGTCCTCAAGGGATACCAGAAATACACATTGCCAGGTGGGTACAGAATACGACAGTGTGAGCTAGCTTACAAGCTTCTGTCGTAAGATGCATGTTTTTTGGCTTTTGAGGATGGCATGGAGGTCCGAGGCCGGTAGGGAGAATGTGGGTGTCCTAGAAAACATCTCGCAGGACATCGCTATCAGACAATCTAGTGTCGACAGAGTCGAGACAGACAAGATGCAAAAATGGTGAGTCTTCGGTTGAGATGGGTATCCTGCTGGCCATTTTCTAAAGCCTGTGCAGCCTTCCAGTATCACAAAAGTCTAGAAAAAATTTAAGAAGAACATTTTAGATGCAGAAGATTGTTAGGGTGACATGTGGCTTGGTTCATTTCCGATAAAAATAATTTTTTGAATAGTTGCAGAATATTACGGCGAAACCTGCCCTTGTTGTCTGTAAACGATGTCAAGATTCAAATTGAACCATAGTACGTCGATATAATCCTAAGTGGTTACCGGTTACAATAAAATATAGTAATAAGCAGTCAGTTATATTGAGGTCTCAGTATATCCGGTATTGTTCAACGAAGGTCAGCTGTGACATTTTGCCTTATGTGATTACCTAGACATACAAAAATATCCTATCAACAAAACAAAACAAAAAATAAAAGAAAAATAATTGACAGCATGTCCCCAAAGTACCCGTATTTTTGCCCAGGTATAGGTGCGCACCCGCTAAAGTGCGCAGGTACGTTTTTGAGTTTTATTATTACAAAGAAAAAAAATAAATTTCCGGAAAAAACTACTTTTTACATCTCCAACTGCAACGTTTTGCCTAGCTCTAAACACTCATACAGAACAAAATCAAACTCTTACCTATTGTTTAAACTGTGCCTAAAACAACCTTCTGTATCCCATTAGAAATTAACTGGCAGAGGACGATGATTGACCACCTTTGTGATAACATTTGCTTCTAGCTATATAGCGACAGGCCTAGTTAGCATGTGAACTTAGCGGTGACACATAATGAGGGTCTCAACGAACGAATGTTGCGTATTTTCAAAATTTATTAATCATACTTGACGTACTTCCATAGTGAATTTGAAATGAATGTCCTATAGTAATCTGATGGGGCATTTTGATTTATCAACCACAGGTGCCGTCATATTTGAGTACTACTCGCATGCATACTTCCTGTATAATCAAATATTTCACTGAATTAAAAAAATCAAGATGAGATTTTACTACACTAATTCAAATGTATGTCAAATGAAGATTGTATTTTGACAGCCATACATCATTATAGTGCCGATTGGTCAGGGTTGTTAATCGCAAGAAGGTTCTAGTTTCAAATTTAATTTGCTCGAGACCATGTGACACTCAGTTCCGTAAATTATTTGCACCATTCTAAAATTTTCATATGCTGCGAAACATATATTATAAGGTGAATTACCTTAATGTGACGAATCAAATTACACTACTTAAACATTGTTTCAAGCCCAGAATGTATTCAATAAGGCAGTTAGATCTGGTGGAAACCTTACACTGAAGTAATTCACCGGTTCGTAACATGTGTCCGGATCATAACACAATGTGGCTCCCCAAAAAACGAAACCTTCTAAGCAATTAAAAAATCTAAAAAATTTTTCAAGTGAGCTTTTCATTTTATATTGAATATTTGCATTGGAATATTGACTTAAAGTATCTTTGAAAACCTAAATCATAACTACTCAACAGGCACTACTATGTTAGGCTACTGCACACTTTGGCTTGACCAAACGGGCGGGTCCGACTATCAAGTTTGACCCGTCTCTATATCGCCTCTAACCCCTGGCCTATATTATTAGCTCTTTTATAATATTGTTTATTGCTTGCCGTATATTACCGCCAAAGAAAAATTAATTAAAAAAGCCGAATAATAATAGGCGGTATTAGCGCGGACTAGTCCAGGCTGACGCCCAAGTAGCCTGTGCTTGTACAATACCGCGCACGACACAACTGGGCGGGTCATAGAAAAAAAACAAAAAAAGTGGCCAGCATGGTACGCATTCAAGGATGTATACATGACTGTAGCAGTCTCATGGAGATAATGCCCCGATAAATTATTTATTTATCAAAGTTTTAATAAGTTTTGATATCCGTTGAGCCATCAATGAAAGGGGGTATAAGATCCATTACTAATCCCCAAAAAATGCAGTACCGAATTTGAAAATTCTACAAGATTAAACACATTGTAACCAGCCCTCATTTAATTGCTTGATACAATATTTTATATTGGAGTTACATGAAGTATATGCATTACGTACAACTATTGTATAGACGCGTGATACACATATATTATACCCTAAACATAAATATCGTCGTTACAGACTAACGGAATAAACTGAATTAGACATTTGTTAGAATAATATGACACATTCAACAAAGCCCATGCCTCCCAACTTTATTAATGTACATTTTGTTAAATATGGAGTAAAGGGTGCATGAAAGATTAGAACTGATCCGCGAGCATTAGTAATGACCAGTCGCCATCGTGTTAGTGACGCTGATCAAGTTGGTAGTGACAGAGCATATAGTAGTGACAGAGATTGGTAGAGACAGAAGCAGTAGTAGTGAACCGAGCATCAGTAGTGGACCGAGGTCTATTATATGGTAGTGACCAGAAGCAATGGTAGATGATAGAAATATTGAATTGTGTAAGTGAACGCGACGGCAATTAGTAGTGACCATGAGCTAATCGTGTTAGTAGACAAGAGCAAATTGTTAGTTGACGCGCAATAGCGTAGATGACCGAGAGCATTGGTAGTGACATTGAGCAGTGGTAGTGGACGCTAGAGCATTGGTTAGTGACACGAGACATCGAGTAGTGACAGAGCATACGGTAGTGATCCGAGCATCTGGTAGTGCCAGAACATTGAATTGGGGTAGATGTACCTCGAGCAATGTATGTGCACCGAAGCAATTGGTCAGTGACAGACAATGTGGGAGATGACCTGAGGCAATATTGTAGTGACAGAGCATGTGGTAGTAGACAGAGCATTGGTAGTGACAGAACATTGAATTGGTATTGACCCCGAGCATTGTGTAGCGACAGAGCATTATGGTAGTGCCAGAGCAACGGTAGTCGACCGAGGCATTGGTAGTGGACATAACGATCACTTGGTAAGGGCCGATCAAAAGCGTAGTGATCAGCAGCATTGGTAGAGCGACCGAGCATTTAGTCGTGACCGAGTCGTTGGTCGAGACAGAGCAATGGTAGTGCCAGAGCACTTGTGAAGATGACCAAGCATTAGTAGTGTCCAAGCAATGTGTAGTGTACCACGATCATACGGTAGTGTCCCACTCATATGGTAGTGACCGAGGGCATAGGTGACTGACCAAACGGAACATCTGGTGTAGTGTCAGATAATGACATTATTGTGTTGTCTTCATTACCAATGACGTATCAGTGTGGTTTTTGACCGTGTAAAGGTAATGATAGAATCTAGAATTGGGCATGATGACTGCAGCTTTGAGCAATGAACTCGAGACATTGGTGTAAGTGCCAGTCCCATCATTGCCCACAGGCCTAATATCAGTCTCCAGTCCACTAGTTATTACACAAGAAGGTTTTGTTAAAATGGATTTAGGCCTATTTGACCCTGTGACCTTTAATGAAGATCCAAGGTCATTTATTTGAACAAACTTGTGTAGCCCTTCAACCCAGCATGTCACAGGCCCAATATCAGTACCCTGGGCCTTCGGTTTTTGAGACAGAAGTCGTTTAAAATATACGATTTTAGCCTATTTGACCCCCGTGACCATGAATGAAGGTCAAGGTCACTTTTTTGAACAAACTTGTACCCTCCATCCAGCAACCTACAGGCCAAATATGAGTACCCTTGGCCTTCCGGTTTATTGAGCAAGAAGTCGTTTGAATGAAAAGGTTTACGGACGGTGCAAATGATGTTGCAATAGGTCATCCTATCACTTTGGGTCAGATGACCAAAAAATGAACTATTTAAGCTATCAGGTGGATGTTTGACATACCTGTAATTTATTAATAACCCTCAGTAGACAACAGTGTAGGTCACCGTATGGAGAGGAACACTAAAAAATCAACCAAACACAACGGCAAGAGGAAAAAATGTTGGAGAGGAGAAAAATGAGTCGGTCGGTAAAACAGATGTATCAACAATTTCTATGGTACTGTCTTCTCCATCATAATGGGCCCACTTCAAATATGTAAGTATTAGATGACACCGATCAACATCTTGTAAACGATTAAGAGTAAATAACATTAGTACACGAACACCACATTATATGTATCTTATGGTACTTAGGGTGTCACATTAAACATGGGGTCAACAGCTTATAATTACTATAAACAGCATCTTTGTCATATGACTAATATAGACCCGATAATGTGACCGTAATAAAAGCTAATTTGTCAAGAGTGCCAATAGGGCCTTATACAGTCATGCTTACAGTTAATACAAATATTGTATTAGAACTGAACATACACAGTAAGCTTGTAAGTTTTAACGATAGTAACATATTATAAACCGCCTGCTACCGCTTTGAACTGGAAGAACAAGGTCATAAATTTTAACAAAACTTGATAGCGCCCTTTATCAAATCATAGCTACAGGTCCAACTATTACTCACCCACAGGACCTTAAGTTGATACTCCTACAGAGGTTGTTTAAATGAGTTTAGCCAATTCGACCAATGATAATCCATAAATTAAGGTCAAGTTCATCATTCATTTGAGAACAATCTTGGTATTCCTATCGTCCCAGCCGATCACAAGGACCCCATATCATGTCTCTAGGACCTCTTAGTTAGTCACAAAAAGTTTGTTTAAAGATTTTAGACATTTAGATCCCTGTTGACGCTTGAATTAAAGGCAAGGTCATTGTCATTTAAAATAAACTTGGTAGCATTTCATCCCAGCATGCTACTGGCCCAATAACAGTACTCTGGGCCTTTTGGTTAATGAGAAGAAGTCATTTAAGATTTACGATCCTTATTTACCCCCTCGTGCCCTTGAAGAAGGACAAGAGTCATTCATCACCAGCATACTACAGCCAAATATTTCATTAACTTCAGGGCCTTTTGGATAATAGGAGAAATAAGATTGTTTGTAATAAAAAGTTAACAGACGGGTGCACGGTGCAGTAGACGCACAGAAGACATACACGGACGCGAATCATGAAGACTGATAAGCTCATATTGACCCATCAGGTCAGATTGAACTAAATGAACGAACATTGACTTTCTTTCAAGGAACTCACGGTTTATAATTAGGCTGAGTTCTATTTGTCAATAGACTTATGAAGGCATAGAGATTATTGTAAATTGCATCCAAACTGAGATGACTGGCTAACCAAAGATGTTTAAAATGACGAATGACCTTCCGGACCGTATATAACAAGATGACAAAGAACAAAAATAGAATTTACACAAAACTTCTTCGGCCCCAATTAACACAAAGTACTATAGAGCCCTGTTTACTGTGTCAGTAAAATTCACAACACTACGTCCGGTACCTATGTCAGGGAACCTTTCAATGCAGTAATCCAGCTCACTCGCAGGGAGTGAGGAACTGTCAAGAGGAAGTTCAAAATTTGTTATTTTCATGAAGGCTGCTGTGGGTGGCCATCCTTGATTTTGGATCGACCGCCGAAAAATAACAACACTACGGCTGTGTGCGGACCCAATAGTTGTCATGATCAAATCACATGCATGTTTCAGCTAAATTCAGCACCAGTAACACTTAAGGAAGAAGTATCAAAAATAATGTTATCAATATGGCGCTGTGTCGGCCATCGTAAGGATTTTGGATCGAGCGGCATGCACCCGAAAAATAACAACACTTGGTTTCGTGAAGCCATTTCAGAATCATATTTGAAGTATCAGTCTAAATCGCACTGGTATAAGAAGTTCAACGAAAATGTTGAAAAGTTAACGCATCGTCGTGACAGAACGGCGCACGGTCGCTCCCACCCCCGTGAGAGACCCAACTGCACCGAATACGCGGATCAGAAGACATGACAGACTATAGGTCCATCCGGGTCCAGGAAGATCCTAAAAAGCCTATAATTACCTGTAATTATTCAGATATCAGTTTTGGCCCTAAATCATATTTGTATAAAGCGCTCTTTTCAAGGCAATATTTGTGAAATATCTGAAGACTTACCAACATGTTGTTAAGTAATATTTCATCTTCATTTATAAATTACTAGTTATTAATTACAAGAGGAGCCCAGAGGGCCTGTAAGCCTCACTGGCAGCTCCACCAACGCCTGAGTTTGAAATGCCAAGTAATGTTTCTGAAATACATGTTCTTTTGTTTCTTTTACTGAGCGGACATTTTTAAATATTAACCCATAAATCCCTGCTAGTCTGCCCACCACCCCTCCTGCCTCGCCCGGGGGACCAGGAGCCAAAATTTATATACAAGTTTCTGTTCCCCCCTCCCGCCAGGATGTTTGTGAGGCCCAACATTATGGTGTACAATCAATGGCAGAAAACTCTAAATGACTATGCTAGCGATTTAAAAGGATAATTTACCTCGCACCTCTATTTCCTTCCCCCTATTGGCCCCTTCCGCACCCCTCCTGCCCCCTTAGGACCAGAGCCAAAATTTTATATAAACTCAGTTCTTATTCTCCCAAGGATACTGGCCAAATTTAGCATTTGGTTACATTCCATGCAAAACTCTATGACTAGTAGCGATTAAAAGGATTTTACCTCTATATCCCCTATTAGGCCCCACCCCTCCAGCCCCCCGGGGGACCAGAGCCAAAATTTTATACAAGTTCTGTTCCCCTTCCCCCAAGGAAACATGTGGCCAAATTTGGTTACATTCCATTCAGAACTCTAGGAAAATGTAGCGAAATAGGATTTACTTCTCTATTTCCCCTATTGGGCCACGAGAACCCCTCCGTATTGTCCCATTAGACCAGAGCAAAAATTTATACAAACTCAGTTCTTAAATTCTCCCATGGGATACTGGCCAAATTTTGGTTACATACCATGCAAAACTCCTTGACATTATCGTAACAATTACGATTAAATTAAAAGGTATTTACCTATCTAATTGGGCCCAACCAACTGTCTGAAATTTAACAATAACCAAGAGCCAAAATGAGTATTACAAGTTTCTGTTCCCCTTATGGTTAGGAGAAAAACTACACTTTATCACGGCCAAATTTGGTTTACCAAAAATTCAGAAATTCATAACTTCAGTTTCCCCTAGAAACTGGAGGGGTCATTTAAAGGATTTACACTCTATTTCCCCTATTGATGAAAAAAATTGGTATCTTGTCCCCTCCTCCCCCTAGGACACTTCACCAAAATTATACAAACTCAGTTTTTATATTCTCCCAAGGATACTGACCAAATTTAGACTTCCATGCATAAACTCTATGACTAGTACGCGATTATCTGTAACAACTTTACCTCTATTTCCCCTATTGACAAACTACCCCTCCAGCCCCCGGGGGACCATGAGCCAAAATTGTAACAAGTTCACTGTTCTGTACAGTGGATATGTAGGAGATTTTGTCCCCCCAAGGATGAAAAACTGTTTTGTGGCCAAATTTGGTTTACATTTCATGTAAGAACTCTATGGTAGCGATTTTTGTAAAGGATTTACTGACTCTATCTTTGGCTAACGAAGTGATTAGCCCCGCCCCCATTCCTGCCCCCGGGGGAACCAAGCCACTTCCGAAAAAAATTTATACAAGTTCTGTTCCCCTTCCCCCAAGGATTATTATTTGGCCAAATTTGGTTACTTTCATGTAGAACTCTATGATAGTCAGCTTTAAAGGATTTTACCTCTATTTCCCCCCCTTGTATTGGGCCCCGCCCCTCCTGCCCCCGGGAGGACCTGAGCCAAAATTTATACAAGTTCGGGTTGTTCCCCTTCCCCAAAGGATTGTTTGTGGCAAATTTTGGTTACATTCCATTCAGAACTTAGGACAAGTAGCGATTTTCACAACGACGTAGGATTTACCTCTATTTCCACTACGTGCCCCCCTCCCCCCCCCCTCCTGCCACGGGGAGGATCAGAGCCAAAATTTATAGACAAGTTCTGTTCCCCCTCCCCCATGGATATTGGTGGCCAAATTTGGTTACAATCCATGCCAGAACTCTAGGACAAAACAGTAGCGGATTTATAGGAGTTTACCTCTATTTCCCCTAATGGGCCCCGCCCCTTCTGCCCCGGGGGGGTCTAGGGCCAAAATTTATAAGTCCACAAGTTCTGTTCCCCCTCCCCCAGGATTTTTGTGGCCAAATTTGGTTACACATCCATGCAGAACTCTAGGACCAAGTAGCTGATTTATAGGATTAACACTCTATTTCCCCTATTGGTGTCCCTGAGAAAGCCCCTCCAATGCCCGACCGATGGGTCGGTGCAAAATTTATACAAGTTCTGTTCCCCCTCCCCAAGATGTTTGTGGCCAAATTTGGTTACAATCCATGCAGAACTCTATGACTAGTAGCGATTTAAAGGAACTGTTGACGGACGGACCGACGGACCGACAAGACTTGACTACGGCACGACGGATGCCGCGCCATGACAGATAAGCTCACCGGCCCTTCGGGCCAGGTGAGCTAAAAATGAATATCTTCTAAGTATTTCTTCTTCTTTGATCTGGTCAACAACTTACTAGTTATCTCCCTTTGCATATAAAATATACTATGACATCCTGCTTTATATATCAGCAATAATAGAGTCTAATAGACTTGATGTCACTAGATATAAGAACTTTAGTTATTGTCGAATGTGTTAACAATGAATATAAGCTCCGTAGAGTTTTTATCACACACGATTAGCACTGCGATATCTTGTAAATCATATAAAATATCATGGGCCTGTATGTCTATGCCCTCGATTTTAACTTTTAAATTCTACAAGGACGAAATAACACCATATTAACCTGAAACAAAGTTCCTTAATTTTAGCTCACCTGGTCCGAAGGACCACCAGGTGAGCTTATTCCATACCGTGGCGTCCGTCGTCCGTTATCTTTCCGTCAACAATCAACTTCTTCTCCATAACTCGCTGGTCTGAATTCCACAAAAATTTGACATGGTAGCATCCTTATGGGTTTCTGACTGAAAATGTACAAATGGTTGGCTTGACCCCCCAGGAGCCTGAGGGGCGGGGCCAAAAAAGGGTTCAATTTGGCTATTTCCATATAAACGACTTCTTCTCTGAAACTGAGCATGGGATAGTACCCATAATGCAATGGTAGCATCCAATATAAGGTGGGGATTCAAAATTGTACAAATAATGGGGCTGACCTCCCGGGGGCCTGAGGGGCGGCGGGGTCAAAAGAGGGCAATTTGGCTATTTCATATACGGTTAAACACTTCTTCTCTGAAACTATGCAGTTGGGATAGCAATCATAATGCAAAATAGGCATCCTTGTAGGATGGGATTACAAAATTGTACAAATGATGGGGCTGATCACTCGAAAGCCTGAGGGGCGGGGTCAAAAATTAGGGGTCAATTTGGCTATTTCTATATAAACCATTTCTTCCTCTGCAACTGAGCATGGGAGAACATTCATCATGGAATCGTAGCATCCTTATAGGGCGGGGATTGCAAAAATTGTACAAATGATGGGGCTGATC
>NW_027188723.1:0-14266 GCF_041381155.1 Argopecten irradians | reverse complement strand
AATAGATAAATGTCTGTACGTGATCAAATATTTTGAAATCATTTTTAAGAAGTTCAAACAAATTTTAGTTGTTTTAAGTCATACATATGTCAAAAAACGTTCCATACAGCAATTATTTTCAGTTTTTGAAAATATATGGTACATTCATGTTTGTCCCACGACGTCATTTCCCGTACTTTTTTTCAATATTCCATTATTTTCATGTTTAAATAGCGATGATAAGCAACATAAAAGAAAATATTGTATAAAATTGTTCAAGTTACTGTGAAACACCTTTTTGTTCGGGACAGTTATTGTTAGTTTAGATTGAAAACTGAAATTTCTGCATCATATCTATTATAGATCTATAATTTGAGTATACTGAGGCTAGATTCTTAATCCTACAGTATTATAGATCGTTTAAAAGTGTATCAATTTTGGTACGGTAACAATTTGGGTACACTGAGGCTAGATTCTTAATCCTACATATTGTTCATATGATAATATCATGTTTGTTAGATATCATGTTGTTGATGACCTATTTCGATATAGAAGAAGAATACGCTTTAACAGAAAAATACAATACGAAAGCATTTCTTTAGTTTATTATCGATGAAAAAGTCTCTATATATATATATGTATATATAGTAGTTGTCTTCTCATTCTGTTACCATTCAAAAATGGAGAGAGAAACGTTCCGAGTTCACAAGGCAGTAACTAGAGTTAATGGTAATATAAAGGTGGATCTACGGTTAAAAAGTAATTATCGATCAAATCAGGATTCAATAGTGAGTGTAAATGTGAACATTGCGGAGACACATAGTGTAGGTACATACAACCATATGTATGTAATGGAAAGAACGATACGATTTGATCCACACGCGGACAACATCGTTCGCGTGATGTCGAAGGAGACCGCATTTGGAAGTTATAATTTCAAAATTGAAATTAAATATATCAGGGCTCGCCATCAATTTAATGTATCTGTCGATGTCGACAGAATGCATTTGCGCATCTCAGACTCCGACGATGATGATGAAGACGACGATGATTCTGGTATAGTTTTTATGGAATTTGAACGGATGTTATCACTACAGACGTCGATGAGAATTTATTAGAAAAAGGTGAGATATCGATGTTTCATTCAAGATCAAAGTACTGAAAGTTCGATATATGCTATGATAGCATTGTTTATTATATGATAACATTATTAATTGTGATAAACTATCGTCTAATCGTGAATGTTTCTCTCACCATCTGATGAAGTTATAGCGTTATGACATTGTTACTAGACGAAAAATTAATGTTTGACTCGAGTAAAAAAAAAAAAAAAACGACGACGACACAACATCAGAATTCAGTTAGATAAGACATTTACGTACTTTCAAAAATCAAAGTACTGATATCCTTTCATAACATACATACTTTTAAAAGAGCAGTTCTCTTCATATCTCATTTATTGCATTTGTTATAGGAACTAAAATGACGATGCTTCGTCAATAGACAAAAATAGTACTCGGTATTCTAGATGACCGAGTTACTTTTTTATTACGTTTAAAAAGTTTTCACGATGTTATCTGAAAATTTCCCAAAGTTCTCACATTCCACATCTCAAGCATTATCATGACATCTCACATCCATGTTGTTTGTTATAAAAGTTTTTACAATGTAATCTGAAAATTTCCCACATTTGGCACACTCCACTCCTCACGTTGATGGTATTTGTTATAGAAACTAAAATGACGACGATTTGTCAAAAGACAAAAGATCATACTTGATAAAAGATAAAAGATCGTACTCAACAAATGACCATCCTCGACATTCTAGACGATCGAGTTACTTTTTTTATCGCGCTTAAAAAGTTTTTACAATGTAATCTGAAAATTTCCCACATTTGGCACACTCCACTCCTCACGTTGATGGTATTTGTTATAGAAACTAAAATGACGACGATTTGTCAAAAGACAAAAGATCATACTTGATAAAAGATAAAAGATCGTACTCAACAAATGACCATCCTCGACATTCTAGACGATCGAGTTACTTTTTTTATCGCGCTTAAAAAGTTTTTACAATGTAATCTGAAAATTTCCCACATTTGGCACACTCCACTTCTCACGAAAGACCGTCATCAACAATAAGATTCTCATCAGTAGAAAAAATATCATGTCTGACATTGTAGATGTTCGAGTTACTCCTTTTTATTACGTTGAAAAAAAATTCGTGTGTGAGATGGTATCTGAAAAATTCTCACAGTTGTCGCATTTCACATCCTGAGTATGTATTGCTATAAGTATTTTTTTTTTAAATGGTCTTGCTTACGGGAAAAAAAGATTGTTTCTGTCGCTTTCAATGTAGACAAATTATCAATTGCGCATGTGTCAAGTTTATCAATTAACTCTTCTGATAGGACACGCAGGTGATTGCTTTCTTCCCTTTAAAAAAACTTTGTATGCACGAAGGTTTAATGCGCATGCGTGGAATAATTGACCGTGGAAATTCATTCAAAAGAGAGTTTTTTTTTTCTAAAATGATGTAAAATAAAATCATATGAGTAGACCTCTAAGGTTAAAACCCAACTTCTTACCCAAGCGTAAAATTAGCTTGCGAGAGAAGTTTCCTGATTGGATGAAATGATTCACTTTAAATTCCCTGTGATAAGAGAAGTCTCCTGATTGGGAAAAGACATGATGTCGTATCCTATTGGTTTGTTTAGAAGGGTGGGTCCACATCATCCAGTTTTTTGACGGGTATAAATCTAACGGCTGGACACTTCTCGCCTTCACACACGATTTTTGGCGCAAATTGTGAATATACGATAAAAAAATGGCTCAAGGTCAACTTAACGTGGCTCAGTACGAGGAATACACAAAACGCGATGGAGCGACAGAACGACAGCTAAAAGTTCATATGAACAATCAACTGGATGTGTCTGTTACGCATTTTGATAAGAACAACATGACATACCTCCATATCAATCGCGTCAGCAATGGGAAAAAGTATTATCTTTTTCTCACTTGGGATGAATATGAGGAGTTCATTCAACTGAAGGAAACAATGGAGGATATGTTATATCTAATCCAACCCGTAAGTTAGATGATTAGGTAGTTAGATGGATTCTATGAACGATAGTTGCGATTAAGATGCTATTAAATGACTGAATGGTTTTGATACATTCTATTTTTTTTCTTTTGTAGACTCCTGGGCAAGAACCGCTGCAGACGCATCAGCGAACACAACAGCTGCAGCAACAACAGGAGCAACAACAACAGCAGCAGCAACGGTCACAGCAACAGCAGCAACGACCACAGCAACAACAACAACAGCAGCAGCAACGGCCACAGCAACAGCAGCAACGACCACAGCAACAGCAACAGCGACACCAGTAACACTGGCAGCAACAGCATAATCGGTCATACTTCTATGGTGGTCTGGTTTTAATCTTGAAGCGGATGATTGTTTTGTGTTTTTCTTAAGCTTTGAATACTGTAAATTTTTTATAATCTAAAAATGACACAAAGAAAAATAGGATAAAAGTGAAACAGTTAAAAAAAGACTGGTTTTTATGTTTAAAGTGGAAGAATTTGATCATTATCTTTGGATACATAAACAGTTTATGTCTCTCGAGCTGGATTATTTTTTCCGGTGTATATGGAGGTATGTAAAGTGATGAAGAAACATCATCGATTCTTTCGAAAATTTTATTTTTTTGTCAATTGTATATTTTTCCAGTTGATCAAAACTCTCGCTCTCGCATGCATTCCGTTTTTTTTCATTATATACACATTTTTATACTTATAATTATATCATTCATTCCGATCGAGAAGTCAATCGTTTTATTACAATATATATGCGTAATACTCTAATTATTTCATAGTTTACCTTGTTTGTGATTAATGATTATAGTTTGAAAAATTATATTATAATAAATGCTGATAATTCTATAACATGCTAGAATATAAAAATTAAAGATAATCTATACAGAAAACATTTTGATAATTTTTATCTTTCATTCATTTTTTCTTGTTAAGTCAGAACCATGCCACATGAAGAATGCTGAATGAATAAATCATACAAATCACATCCCTATTGTTTGGATTTTGTAATGACCGAATGCGAGCGTATCACAACCGTTTGGAAGCACGTATCGCTTGTCGTCGAAGGCACAGAGTCCAATTTTGTTAATATTGTACACGTGAAGTTGATGTCTATTGCTTCTGATCGAGCTCATTTGACACATTCTGTTCTCGTTTCGAGATAGACAATCTATATACATTTCGTGTCGTAAGTCTTTCTTTCTTGCTGCTTTTTTATGCCTTTGGCGACTTGTTTCTCGTGAAACGTGTTCCAAACGATTGTGAAATCTTCCATTTCTACTTGTTGTTTAGAAGCATATTGGTAACTGTACATTTTAGCTCGAAGTCCTACGAATTCTGTTATGACTTGACCACCTGTCTCGTCCTTGAAATAGCCTGGGACCTTTTTGTTTAAGTCATCATGATAGCAGTGGTCAGACGGGTAATTAGATAGATCAAACAAACTTCTATCTCTGTACATGTCGGCGTATACATCGTCACAGGTCACGTGATAAAGCAAGGAGTCTGTATCAGTCATCAAAAGTTTCAAGTTTTCGCCATAGGTCGATTTCAAGTAACCGTAATAGAATTCATACATGACCGTTTTGGATAGATCTAAGATGGCTTGACCGACGTAAACAGGCTTGTTTAATTTCAGTTTGACTTTTGTATTTTCGAGAGCCGATAAATGCTCATCAAAGATGGTAAATCTCTTGAAGGAAGGTCGGGCCACGTATTTTTTGAATTTCGCGTCCGTATGTGCTAGCCTTATATCGACTCGATTGCGTACGTTTTCCATTGTCTTCCCGAAGACAGCATTATTCATGAGCTTGAAAAGATCTTTTTCAAACTCGTTATGTGCGAATCTTCTTTTTCACGCTGTTGAAACGATTGTTACTCTCTCAAGCCAAGGGTGTCTGCTTGAATTTTTATATTCGTGAATCTTTGTGAGTTTTCTCCCCCAATATGAATTATTGTTGAGTATTCAGATAGTGAGAACAGACATACTTTTGTTTTATTTTCGAGGAGTCGGTATTAGCTGTTTCTGTAGGAGTGCGATGAAGGAACTTTTCTCTTACCCCGAGGATTCCGATGGATGTAGTTCCCTCAGAAGTCGTTTTACTAGTTGGCGATAATTCGTACCATCAGACACCTTTTTCTTATTCGGGGGCGAGAGTGGGATACATCGGTTTCTGTGTGAGTCATGTAACGATTTAGGATATTCTAAATCGACCTCCAGTAAGTACCCTCGCTGAGCTTTCTCACTTATCTGGGTGACATCGCACTTGGAGCTTTTCGAACAACACCTGTGAAGAGTCTCCATGTGGAAGCTAATGAGCCATCTCTAGACGATCGACGAAAGAAATTATCCTTACAGTATGCTGCTCAACTGAAATCCAATCCCAAAAACCCTGCATTCGATCTTGTATTTAATCCACAACACCAGGACATATTCAGACAAAATCAAAAGCTCATACCAACATTTGGCATCAGAATTTCAAAGTTTTTGCAGGAACTAAATATAAATTTCGACACCATTGACGAGTACACCATATCGGATGTACCACCATGGCTCATTCAAACACCTGATATCAATTTATCTTTGCATGAGAGGGCAAAGTCCAGTGCATTACCCGAAGAACATAAATCCTCCTTTCGGGAGTGCATCAGGACTTTCCCTGATCATATTAAGATATATACTGACGGCTCAAAAGATGGTGATAAAGTTGCGGCAGCATGCTGTACATCTAATCACTGTTCCTCTATCCGACTTCCAGATGTTGCCTCCATTTTCTCTGCGGAAGCTTGTGCTATCGGTCTGGCTCTTGACCACATCGAAGAACACCGCATTGAAAAGGCAATCATCTGTTCAGACTCTCTTTCGGTTCTTCAGGCTTTGAAATCAAGAAGCCCTAGAAATACTCTAATCCAAAATCTTTTAATCCGAACATTTCGATTATCTTCTAAAACTCAAATTACTTATCTCTGGATTCCCAGTCATGTGGGCATAAAGGGGAATGAACACGCTGATAAAGCAGCTAAGACTGCTCTTCGCCTAGCACAAACACATTTGAAACTACCATACACGGACATCAAACCTTCAATTCAGTCAGCCATCAAACACCATTGGCAACAAAGGTGGTCTACCGAAACAAACAATAAACTGTTTAAAATTCAACCTACACTTAATCCTAAACTGTCCAGTCGGAGAGACCGCAGAGAGGAAGTTGTTCTCTCTCGGCTCCGAACTGGACACACATATTTTACACATTCCTATCTATTGAGAGGGGAGGATCCTCCTACATGCCATGCATGTGATACTCCTCTCACAGTGGAGCATATTTTATTGCATTGTATTGATTTTAAACACATACGAGATAAATACTACGATGTCTCCGACATGTACACTTTGTTTCATGCCGTGAGACATAATCGTATTTTTTAATTATCTCAAAGAGATTGGTATTTTAAGCAAAATATGAACGTTTTCTCATCATCATACATCGTATCAACTCAATATTTCATCGTTTCATCAACATTGTGCATGAGTTTTCTCATGTGTTTTAGCCAAAACTATTTTATCCCATGCAAAACTGTTTTTTTTTTTTTTTTTATCAAATAAACGTTTACAATATGTGTTTTAGTCCTTACTTGCCTTTTCTTACCGTGATCTTTTATCCTGATATTAATGCATGACTTGTAGTTTGGCCCTAAATGACCTTAGTTGTCGATGGGCCGTAAAACTCAAACAAACAACAAACAAACAAAAACAAAGGGTGACATCGAATTGTGTGACGTCATCTATCCACTCGAATTCTCCTACAGGTAGTGGCTCGGACATGGCTTTACCGTACAAATTATTACAATCGGTGTATACGATATATGATGTCGGTTTTTCTGGATCGTACGTTTCCGGTATATGTAGGTTATTAGCCTGAGCATACTTATTCGATATCATGGAGACACCACCGCGAATGCCTGATTCGAAAAATAAGTACATATCTGTGTCCTTGATCAATTCGAGATGAATGCCGGTCATGCGTAGAGCCGAACTCCACGCCAGTCCAGGCGCCGTATAAAAGTGCGCCGCATCTAGACCATAATAGTCTAGACACATGGTTCTGAAATTTTCGAATACATCTGCTAGGAGCAAGACGTCTGTTTTCAAGTAGAGATCGTGATATTCACCTATACTTTTAATATTCATATCTTGCCAGACCCTTTGCGCATACTCGTAATCTTCTTCCGTGATGTGGGATTTGCTAAGATTGCTGTAAAAGCGTTCTCGAGATGGAAGTTCTGTCTCTACGAACTTGGCTTCGCAATCGATGTATTCGTAAGGATAAACACCTTTACGAAGTAACAGTTTTTTCTCTGCCATTGAAAACTCTTTGGAAAACTGTCTGAAATTTGTTTTTCTGCTAGATTACCGGACAACGTTTCTAGACTGTTAGGCATGAACTGAAACGAATCGATGAATCTTAAATTTCCCAAACTGAAGGAGATGTAATTTTCTGCATTGTTCGGTATACAGTTAATATCTTGATCTTTAAACAATCCGATACTTTGACATATCAAATGACTATCGTATCCGCGGAGATTGTGGACAACGACCGGCACGTATTGCGGGTACTTGTACTTTAAATTACAATAGTCGTGCGCAGCACCTCGAAATTTCCCGGTGAGATGGCAGTGATCACGCACCCGTTTAGATTTTTCGGTGAAATATTTCCCGCAGATGTGACACTGATTGGTTTTTTCGAATGTGTTCTGCTCTACAGGTGTCAGAATCATCGGTTCTACTTGATTTAAAATACTTTTGATTCTGCTTTCTTCTTCCAAAAGTCGTTGTAGGAACGTTTTTGTGACATCACTGCCTCTATAAATCACGGGAGAATTCGTGTATTTATCTTCCATACATACGACTTGGTATCCGAATCCGCACGGCTCAAATCTAGCAGTCTTCGTCGTACTCGAGGAGTTCAGGTCGCGCTCGCAAGTATCTATCGGTTGCACGAACGCCTCGAAATCAGCATAAATGACGAAAGGAGCTTTCATCTGTTTCCTAAAGTCTTCAAATTTCAACTGACAATTTTCATCGTCTGGCATTTCTACGTGTTGCGGGTCATGGCGCGAACAATTCTTTATATGTTCCTCCAATAGGTCACGTCGTGTGAATCCTTGAAGGCAAAAGTGGCAGAAATGTGACTTGTTCTTTGTTTTCTTTGTTCTCGACAAAAAAGTGTTAAGATCACGAATGAGACAGTAATGCGACTTTTCGCCTTCTCGCAGAAACAGAAGATTTACGTGAGATCGCGTTTCGCGCATTTTTGTGACGTACATTGGGAATATGTCTTTTTCTTCACACCCGAATACATTCACGCTGATCTTATTTTGCTTCTCGAATTTAGAAATTTGAGAAACTGGGGTAGGGTATGCTATACCGGTCATGTCTAGATCATTTTCGTACTTTGTATAGTTTGATACCCTTTCAGGCAGAAGGGGCGATGGATGGAGGTAGGCTAACACAGACCAGAGGAAACATCTGTCGTCGTCATTGGCTATGTTTATAATGGCTTTGTGTCTAGCAAAGGTGTTTGGAGTTGGAATGAATGACGAACCCCCTACTGGCGAATAATTTGCTACGTGGATTTCTAATTTGATAACCCTTTTTAAGACCCAACCTGACCCTTTCCGAATGAATTCTTCAAAAGAACCGAACATTTTTTGAAATGCATCGTTTAGGTTATGTTCTAAATCGACATCGTCTGGTAGCTGTATGTATGATCTACTCAAAAAATGAGGCATGGTCTGATTTACATTACCTTCTCTGTCTTCCTTTTCTTGAATCACTCGCACATTCATATACCATTTAATTCCATTTAATTTCACACACATATCACTTAAATGTTTCAAGATCTGATCTTTCGTGTTAGCAAAAAATGTTAAAATATCCAAGTTGTCCTCGATATTTGGATAAATATCTCTAATTCTCGCATTTCCGTTTTCGCTGCTTTGATCGGAAAACTTATGGTTCACTTTGTTAACTGCACTTCCAATATCCTTTCTAACTGAAAGAAACGAATCACCGAAAGCTCCAGTAGCCGGAGATGCGTCACCGGAAATTTCCACGCCCTGGGAAGAGTCACCGGAAGTCCCCGCGTTCGAAGACGCGTCACCGGAAGTTTCCATGTTCGGAGAAGAATCACCGGAATGCTCCACAGAAGAGTCACTGGAAGTCCCCATGGTCGGAGACGCGTTACCGGAAATTTCCACGCCCGGGGAAGAGTCACCGGAAGGCTCCACAGAAGAGTCACCGGAAGTCCCCGCGTTCGAAGACGCGTCAACGGATGTTTGACCATTTTTCGGTGTAAGTAGCTCCCGTAATGCTTCCACGTATGAGGTCACATGGAATGTCCCCAGTGGCGTGGAGACGCGTCACCGGAAGTTTTTCCACGGCCCTGGTAGGAAGTCATCGGAAGGCTCCGCAAAAGAGTCCGACCAGGAAGGCCCCGCGTTCGGAGAAGGAACGTCGGGAAGTTTCGACGCCACGTGAAGAGCCGCCGGATGTCAGGCTGACGAAAAAGGATTCACTATCGTGTCATTTACCAGAATTTCTAACCTTCCTGCTTAACAGTTTTTTATGTGTCCTTTTTTAGATTGAGTCCTTTTCTTCCGACTGTTTTATCTCAAACAAGAGGGGGCAAGTGTAAGGATTTTGTGTTCTCATGTACACGTATTCTCACATGTCTGTTCAAATTACTCCCATTTGCTTAAATGTTTGGAATGCACACACTCAAACGAGGGTCGCTCTTTTTGATGAACATCTTGTTGTTCATGTCCGATATAAATTTGTATGATGATTATATTCTTTCTTGCAGATAGCACAGATTTTTTTTTACATTATGTGAATCGTCTTCAGATGTCGGCTGAGTTGATTCCTCTGAGATTTAAATTTCTTTTCACAAGGATTCACTGGTTTTACCGTCTTCATTCATTATCACTCGATTTCATAGTTGGAGAATAAACCTCAATGCCTGTCCAATAAACGCATGAAAAACATTGAAACTTTTTTTTGCGCAGTCGTCTCCTTCTACAGTATCTGGCTAGATGAGAGAACAAAGAATCCGTCCGCCATGGCGGACGTCCCCGATAACTTATTCTTATAAGAATCTTGCTCTGCCTTTCGAACGATTTAAATCTTGATTTTGAATGTGACCAATGTTTACTGCTTGGGCCGGCAGGTTGACGCAAGAATTGCTCAGGTGCTAGGATTTAAAAAACAATTTGTGTCCTCCGCCTTGGGGTGACTTCCTGCCGCTGACGCTGTCTGCGGCTGATATGGAGTATCATGTTTAGAATTGACCCTCACGGGTCAATCCATTTGTGCACGTTGCAGGTCTAATGTCCCTTTTCGAAGCTAATGGTGGGAATGGTGCGTCTCTCCGTCCTTTGATTGACTTTTTGTTCGTTTTTAATAAATCTCGCTATCGACGTTTTTTTACATTTTCTAAGGTCCTTAAACACTTTTCCTTGTCGGCTAAATGTCGAAATCGTCAATCCTTTCTGATTATTAGCACAACTAGAAATAGATCCGGTATAATTTCACCCTATGGTATTAACAACTAATTTCTACGAGCCATTTTCAGATAGATCTCTCAGGCATAATGGTGTAAATTTTGTTCTAAACGGCAAGAAATTCAATTCGACGACGCGTCACGATGTCTGATCCCGATGCTTAAGACGTTGGATTATGGCAGAGTCTCTGATTAGACATCGGCTTATATTTACAAACTCTCTGATTATACGTCAATGATTATTCATGACTGTGTATACAATAATTGAAGGACCGTTATGAATTGTCAACCTCTCTCTTCGTCCAAAGTTTAATTAACAAGCCTTTCAATCTGTTCGTTGGAGGCCGCAAAGGGCCAAATTCTATGAACAGGTTTCATGGCGGAAAGTAGAAGACTGTGTCCGTCCTTCCATCCCTACGAGAATCTTATGTCCAGTAATGGAGGAAAGTACTTAAGTTTACTCCCCTACGGATATGATGCTGTTGGTTCGACCTGAGGGATAGCACGTCCCGGCCACCTGAATAGACCGTACATGGCTCCGAAGTATGCCGATTGCGAATGAACTTTGCTCAATTATCTTAATAGGCTAGGGAAACAGTCTGACCTTCGCCCAACGTCTCGTGGGTGTGTAATTATCACTTTAGTTTTTTGTAAGAGAACAAAATTAGAACGTGTTCAATGCTAAGGGGGTTAGCCATGACCTTTACCCCCTTTTGGTTAATATTATGTACTAGTGAAATATACACTGTGTAAAATCATGTGATTGAAGATTTATTCACGCTAAAACAATTTTTCTAGGTCTAGAACTATTGGAATCCTTCACTCATCACAGTCATCCGATGGATTAGAATCTGAGTATGTCCTATCGGTAATAAACCCGCAATCATCCAAATCGCACGCTGAAACCGGTTAAACCCGTATGAAAAGTGATATCTAATTTCCTTTGCAGTTCCTCAAACATGTGGTTGGCCACGTTATCATTCAACACACACGATTTATTTATTTTGACTGCCTCGGCTGATACATACCGTACGACAAATTTTTTTTTTTCCCAGAACCACTTTATAGTCAAATAGGTCCTTTCGCGGCTTCCCGATGTCCATCTAATCATGAGTTCTATCATCAGATCGCTTTGAAACTTAACGAGGAGGCTACACGTGGTGTAACAACGCGCCATGGATCTATTCACGAGAGGGAATTGAATATAAACGTTCACATTCATAGAGTTAGCGGATCCTTATTATGTTAATGGGGCTGCACAACACGGGATTTGATTACGGGGATTATTTTTGTTTTAAACATAACAATGATGGATATATTTCGCATTATATAACTATTCACATATAACATCGTTTTTTCGTGGTGGAAATTAACGGCTTAAAATGGTTTAAAGGATAGATGACAATGGTATAATCCCCCTACATCTATGCAAAAGATTTGTACAGGCATAACTGACCGCAGTGTAATTGAGTCTAGAACTCTGTAGACGTTTCTCGTTATGTACTCGAGCAATGGAATCCGAAATACGCTGGAGAATGTCCGATAGCGTATCGAAGAATTCCGATTGTTCTTTGGGACTCGTAATAAAGAAGCGACCCTAATGTCTTCCTGGATAGAATGACTAGCGACGGTGTTTGACGATGAAACCCGCACGGTAAGGTTCTCAAGACGGGGTATTTTGATCTCTAGCGTAAACTCCAAGTATGCTGTGTCTCATTTTAGAGATCAAATTCGATGACGCATTGTAACGCCCGAGTAATTTCATGTTAGAATGACGGTCATCTGGGCACAGCGGGACTTCAGAAAATAACCGTGGGTAATCGGTGCGTAATTAATGCAGGATACCCGTTTCTGTTAACGCAGTACCGAAGGTACCATCCAATCGAAAAAAATGGTTGCCGTTGTTTAACAGTGTTAAATATTGACCTCACTCGGATTGTTAGGGGGCGTAGATCGAACGTGATAATATGAGCATATCCTCCCTATGAGCCAAGTTCATGCGCACTGTCGAGGGTTGAATTTCCGTAGTCTTGCCCAAACACTTAACAGTCACCTGGAGCATACTTCTTAAGACATGTTATTACACTGAGTTCCTTGCCGTAGTACGGTTTTTAATAGAATTACCACCGTCCGGTAATACCATCGATATAAGAGTCCCTCTGTTTCGAGACGTCGAGTAACCTTAGCATAGTACACCACGGCTTTTCTGCAATTAATCACCGGTAGGATTACTGTGTTGATTTAAACTGATATCACCACAAACGTCCTGGTGTAGGTCTCGATTCCTTGAAACATGTTATCATAAGTAATTGAGTTGGTGCGCTCCACACTGGTATAGTCATCTGTTTGATCATCGTATTGAGTAAATGGATACTTGGCATTAGTCGATTCTAATGCTTTAACTCTGGGCATAGATCACGGCTGGGTTGATCTTAACTTTGCATACGCGTAAACCGTATAGATCGTCGAAAGCGATCCATAATCGGGTGCGACATCTCCCGATAAAGGGAGAATGCCGAGTTTCGATCGATACAACTTTATACCGACATTAACCTGATTGATTAGATATCAATCCATTCCTCAAACAGATCGTGACATACCGGACCGACCATGTCCACGACTCTAGACCCTGAAAGCATTGCGCTCTCTTGAGGAGAGCTCCATTGGTTCCGTTTCGAGGGCTACTTTCATCCATATCTCCCTCATCATCACGCTCCCATATCTGCGTCCCTAATTGAGTGTTTTTAGCCTCTCTCCCATACCTTAAGAGACTCTGGATGTATGCCTTGTAAGGGGAATAATTAGTAGTAGAAACGACCGTTTTTCCCATTGAGAGAGACGTCTACTTGCTGGAACAATGATGGTAAAAATAGGTTGATGGGTCCGACGTCTTCCGTTAATGAGATGTTGGTTCCGTCAGCTTTGACGATCTTCACTTTTGCATAGAGAAGAGTATTCTGAAGGTCTAATAATTCCATTCCATTTTGACCACTGAGCACGAACTCCACCGATGATTCATTTGTTATTTGTGATATAGGTAACACATCTTGATAGTATATGTTTTCTACAGCCGTCTGAGTTGGAGGTAAATCAAATAAAGCCAGTTCTGAAGGCTGTGCTTCTCTAAAGAAATCTTTGTTTATCGCAGCCATTGAGAAACTATATCGTCTCGTTTCACTTTCTTTGATGGTCTTCTTCTCTTCTTCAGGTCTACTTTCTTCTGCAGGATTTTTTTCTTTTTAATGATTTTTTTCTTTCCTTGTACCCGTTTTCTTTTCTTCCCGATGTTCTTTCTACGTTTAGAGATGTGCACTCTGCGACGTTTCTGAGTTGAATGACGAGTTCGAGAGGCTCCCTCTCTCTTAAGTTCCGACTTAGCTCGATCGATGATCTGTTTCACTGGGGACACTAGATCCACATCTAACGTTTGAGGAGGCAGATCTTTTCTTTCTCTTCCTCTTTCGATAAGGATAATGAATTCGTTAGAAGTACGAGATAGACCACTCCCACGTTGTTTAACATTCCTGCTAGCTTTCATACGGGGCTCTCTTTTCTTTTCTACAACATCTGGATAATATTTCATCCATTTTCCAACATTAGGTACGTACATGTTTGAAATATTCATGCTAAAAA
>NW_027188722.1:0-14292 GCF_041381155.1 Argopecten irradians | reverse complement strand
ACGCAACAATTATAACATATACGAGGCCACAAAACCAAGCGTTACTTATCACTTTCACGGTCCATTTGTTTTATACAGTACACCTGAGAGTTTATCGGATGTTGTGAAAGAAAATACCCACTATTAAAATTATGTGTGCCGTATTTTTCATACTCACAAATGAAGAAGAGCTTTTAATATGTCTTTCACCACAAAAAGGTACCATCATTTTGACAATTACAATACTTACATTGCATTGGTTTTATTTTACAAGTACGAATAAGAGCTGAACGATATTTGTCAGCATTGCCAAAAATCATTTTATAAAGATATATAGTGTAATGTAATGAGTACATACGGTAAGATCATGAAGCCAAGTTGTGGTCTACATCATTTTTTTACAATATTATGAGTAATCATGTAAAGTTATTTCTACAGGTACATGTATATAACATGTTTCCATCTTAAAGTTATATGTGCCATGATTAGGCGAAAATTGTGACATGCTATTTTTTCTTCAGAAATATATTTGTAATAACCCGGTTTAATGAATTAAGCTGTGATAATCATTAAAATGAACAGACACGCAAAAATGATGCCTTATAAACCTTATTGACAACACAGCATTGATGCGATGTAAAAATTGTATGCTTTAAATATGTGTGTTTAGATTGATACATACCCGCAGAAATCACTTTACAATTACTAATAACGCTGTAAAAATGTGAATGAAATTATAGACCACAAATTTGCTTCATGGTCTGACTGTATGTACTCCTTTCACTGCACTATATATGTAAATATATAATTATTTTTAGCAGTACTACCAGAAATCATTTTCAGCTATCATTTGTACTTGTAAAATTAAAACCTATGTATTGTAAGTATTGCAATTTTCAAATTATTGATAGGCTTCAGTGGTGTATAACACTTTAAACGCTCTTCTTGATTCGTAAGTATGAAAAATACGGTAGATATAACTTCCACATTCATAAGGCCTAAAATTATGAATTTTTCATTGCTTAAACTCATTGTTGTTGTAACGAATGTTTATAAAGGTCATCAAATATGCTTGTCTGTCTATTTGAATGCTTTTCACAGCTTCATTCATCAATCTTTATGGTTTACAACAGATTACTTTAGAGTAAATAATTACTTATGTGTTAAAATCTTCTTCCTGTTATACCACATATATTTTTACAGATTGAAAACAGTTTGAACAAGACCATAGTACAAATTTATTTATCCAAAAACGAAAAAAAAAAATGATAAAGGTGAAAGAAACAAAAATTGGAAGAATAAATTTGGTTTGTCTTCTAACGTTTAGAACAAGTACAAATATGGTGCTTATTAAATATTTAAGTGTATTTCAATTGTATCGGTAGGTCAACAGACGTTGTTTAAATTCTCAAGGTGGAATGAAGTTTCCCTTTTTGTGAATATGTGTTATTAAGTCGGTAAAAGCGGTAGATATACACAGAAAAACAAAGCATCGACCTACCACCAGTGAAACTACATTCATCAAGGAATCGAGCCCATGACGTAGAGTTTGAGGGTCAGCGGTATACATTTAGTCGTTGTTACCACTTGGACACGAACAGTATGTATAGAATGGAAAGCAAATTATGGAGATTGGCTGGTTTTCAAAGGCACAACTTCCATCCTAGTGGAAAATACATACTATGTAATCAACTATATGTGTGCTATAATAGTAGGGGTCAGAGCTAATTAAGTTAAAAGATAGGAACTTGCATTTAATACTACGAATCACTGATATTTGCAAAAACATCAAATCCATTCTAATAGCGATTATGTGAAAATAATGAAACTGAAACTATGTATATTTGTAATGAAGGCTATTTTGTCAGTGTGCCTTCTAAATATTATCGATGTCACATATGGAACAGAAAATGGAATATGATTCTGTTCGGACAACATAGATGTGAATTCTTGTTGGAGGAAATCATTATAAAGGATGAAATTAAAGCGCCTGGCCAGAAAGGGTGATGTGGTTATTTCCTCTGCAGTTGGTGGGATTGATATGAATATATCTGGAAGTTTTTATGTATTCTACTTTCTTACACTTATTGATATTTTACAATAAATATTATGTTTCAACTTCTAGATTTCCCTTTCTTTTAAGTTAGCAAAAGCACTCAGGGTCAAAATATTTCATCCTGCTTAACAGTTTTAATTTTATTCTGACGTACATGTAACACAAGATATTGATCTGGATGCCGGTGTAATGCAGGGTTTCGTTTTAGACTGACCCTGTTTGGATTGTACGAGTAAAAATGAAAACAAGCACTTAATTCTTTCTACGTTGTTTGTAGTGTTCAGTTTAAAAGTACAGAGTAAAAACATATCAAAACAAACTATTTAGATTGTGATTTTCGTGACGACCCGTGCCCTAATACCAAAGCATATAAATCGCAATGTTATCGTTAAGTGCGATCAGTTTCAGTCAGCCGACGGTCACGTTAAAGTTTTGCGTAGTCGATTTAGAAATAAACTATATTCGTCATTACTATTGCAGCTTAAGCATCATTCATTCAATGTTGTCGCTTTAACAAATCTACATGCTGTAATACATCATGAAAGGAATGTTTATAAATCCCGGGGGTGTTTACCTATGTATATACATGCTGTACCTCGTGTATCTTATTACGGTTTGACATTCTGGATATATTTAGACTCTCAGTAATAGAAATGTCACCTCGATAATTCAACTCGAATAAAAACAGAAATAAAATGTTATAACGCATACAAAAGAACTCAAAAGAATCATATACACAAAGAAAAAACCTTGGATAGAGTTAATCAGATTGGTATTAAATAACATCACATACTCCATAAACGTAAATAACTTGTTTGATGTCACGCTTCGTGGATACATTGTCCAGAACAGGTTGTATACATGTAACGATTTTAATGTCTGCATACTTAGCGTTAATATTGATATAGAATTTCTCTACCAACCTTTTTAGTGTTCCCGTCCCACTGGCCAGGATAAGATATGGATCGTCCATGATGGAAGGTCAAATTACGACGAAGGCCGGCGTTTAGCCGACAAAGTTTTGGATGAAGGTAGGTGTTGGGAAGATATCTGCATGTCTCATTATCCTCATGCTCGTTGTCACTTGACGACATCGTAATCAAGTCGTCTACAAAGTCAATCCTTAGAGTCGGGGTACTCATAAATCTTGAACGAGCTCGACGCTTGGTGTTTTTGTCGTCTGCTCGTCGGGTTTTCTTTTTAATCTTTTCCATGGTTTCTTTTGTTTTATGAAGCAGAGAACAACAAGTAAAGTCTATGTTGATACGATGGTTCCTGATGTTGTTGTTGTTGTTTATAACTTACACTATAGATTTACTTACAAGTACACTATTGTATGAAGTATATTTTTTTGATCCAGTTGCAATGAATGAAATGTTAGTTTTTCCCCACAACAAGCCACTGTATGTGTTGCTCCTGTTTTTGTTTGTTTGTTTTTTTCGATACACTATTTCCGTTATCTGCTTATTCTTAACGGATTAAAAGCAATTCCGACAAAACGAACCAATATAATTCGTATTGAAATGACTCTTAATTTCTCCGCAGACTGCATCCAAACATGACAGCACCGTGGTTGAACGGAACACTGCTGTTCCCATCAAAGCGAATGTAGCCACAGTCTGGTTTTAATAACGCATCCATATTTCTCCTCATATTGAACAATATCCTCATCAAATAATGAATCACTTGTTTTCAGAATAATACATCCTCTGTGTACATTGCGCACAACATTATGAATTTCAATACTCACACAGCGAGCACTTTTTATATGGAAAGTGTAAGTGGTGATTTAAACGCGACCTAAATGTACTCGCCATCACGTTGCTTCTAATGTACATTTACGTAGGGCTGTCACGGCCAGGTACGTACATGTAGGTAGACTCTCGTAGGTCAGTTATCAAAACAGTACGGCCCATTACTTGTGATCCCCGGGGGAGGCTTTACTCTCACACACTGCTTGGCCAAGTTCACACCTCCAATTGGTGGCGATGGTCAAATCACGACTTGTGAATAAAACGTGGTACGGAGATGGTCAAGAGATTCTTAAGGTCATCTGAAGAAAAAATATTCTCCTACTCACATCCCGCGGTATCATAAACATAGGAGTAAACGTTTATGTCGCATAATGCTATATGTTCGGTCATTGGCATATAACTTTTGATTAGTAGGTTGATTTGAATAGAATCATAATGCTATATTTTAAGCTGAAACAAAACATGTTATAAGGTGAGGATTTAGAAAGAATCAAAATTAGAGCATTTCAATCATTTCTTCGTGTCTGGCTTTCATCTCCCTAATATCTCCATTTATTGAACATTCTTTTCTCGGGTAGAGATACACCGTACCATTACAAAACGTTCATCATTCGTGCGTTTATAACATAGCATGGCGTGGTGTGCTATCCAATGCTTTTGCAAAAATTGGTCAGAGAGGTATTACTAGAAAAATAGACAACTGTTACACTATAGCAAGGTTCAGTTCATTTGTTTATTACCTTAAACGATTTGGTTTATCAGTACAGTGCATTTATATATACAGTGGAGACAGGAAAACAATACAATATGTTACACACAACACACTCGCAGCGTACACTGGTGTAGTGTAAGAGACATCTCACATTACCCTCGTTACGATACATTACATACGTAACATTTATTTATAACTCTCATATATATATATTTGGGGCCGCGGTGGCCGAGTGGTTAAGATGTACCGACATATTACCACATGCCCTCCACCTCTGGGTCGCGAGTTCGAATCCCATGTGGGGCAGTTGCCAGGTACAGAGCGCTGGTTGGATGTTTTTCTCTGGGTACTTCGGCTTTCCTCCACCAACAAACCTAGCACGTCCTTAAATGACCCTGGCTCTTTAATAGGACGTTAAACTAATCAAACCAAACTCACATATATTTATGTTAGATCCATTAGAAACATATACATTAATAAGTTATTGTCACATTATGTATCTACAATACATTCATTGATAATCCTGTAGTACATCTGAAAATTACTCGATCTACATTAAATAATGTTCTTTCATTTCATTAAACAACGCACATTACATTGATACGTTATATTATATTATATCATATTTACATTCCCACTGCACAGTACGTATATGTTGCTACTAAGCCAAATGTTCATGTTAGGCTCTGGCGTACTAATACCACAATCAGAGTTCAAGAGGTCACGAAAACACTGGGTTCACGTCAGTGTGAGACTTTACTAAAGATAGATCAAAGACATAAAACCAATGTAAATCAATTTTAGACACCATAATATTAACACCTAAAGTGAAGCGAAAGTGCAAGTTAATTAAGCATTTATTTGAATTTAAAAAAAGGACAAAAAAAACGTCCGACGTACATAGCGTAAATATTCATGATCTTGTTCTCAATATTTCATTTACGTTTCTTGAATTACAATACTGGTGTTTTCACATATAAAAAAACATTACATTATATAATTGTCTCACATTACTTTAATCATTCAACTAGGACCTTCATATCTAATGCAATCATGGCCTTGATAGTACATGCACATTAATTTTAATACGATATGACACTATTTTATGTTAAACTCTCCCTATCTTTCTCTCTCTTTCTCTCTCCCTCTCTCTCTCTCTCTCTCTCTCTTTCTCTCTCTCCCTCTCTCTCTCTCTTTGTTGCTCAATCTGATAATTTTTTGTTAATTTTGACAAATCTTCTATATTATCTGTTTTCATTTATTGCTCAAATTTAAACATACTGGGGCTTTGAAAATAATAGCTCTCTTATATCTTTAAAACTTTCCCATTTAATAATAAAATGATATTCATCCTCGATATCCCCGCTATTGCATGATGCACAAATTCAACGCCATCTATCTGTATTGTTATAACGACCTCTCTCGATATCTAACTTATGTGATGACATACGGATTTTCAATATTTCTTTCAAATTTTGAGTCCATATAGATTTTGTTTCATGTTTTTGTAGACCACAACCTTCGTTAATATGTTTTTATAAGGAACACATAGAAGATGACTCTATCTGTTCACTGCAGTCTTTTTGGAATAAATCATATATTGTACATTTTATAATATCAATATCTTTGTCGATTTTTTATCACTATGACAAATATAACCTATACCCATTCTATATAACTCATCTCTGATAATATCAGACCAATCACTTCCCTGCTCAAGCATTTCTTGATAACTAGCATTTAAAATACAGTTATTTGAAGTCTTTAATTTAATCCAATATTTAAAAATTCTCAATTTTCTTACAATAGCCATCGGTAATATTCCTAACTCTTGATATGTCATACAGTTTGCTGTACTTTTCTGAACTCCTAATAATCGGTTGCAAAACTCAAGTGCAATTTTTTTATACTTGGGGCTTTGTGAAACCCCCACACTTCACTACTGTAATTTAAGATACTAGCAACATAAGTATCAAATATATGAAGTTGGTTTCAATGTTAAAAAAGTTTTTTCTTACATATGCAATATTGGATTAAGTGTTTACAGCTCAATTGAAGGACAGCCATCTGTTAAAAATCTCATCTCACAATCATTAACGTACATTGAAAACATGGCAACATTTCGCCTTGGAATAGCCCGTTCTTACACTAAAAAATAGGCATTTCATTGTTATGCTTCACACAACATTTACCATCATTGTATAGTGAGCGTATTATACGTAATATTTTCCCTTCTAAACCATAAATTCTGATTTTTAATTAATTTTTTAATTACAAAATAAAATGCTTTACTATAATCAATGAAACAGCAATATAATTCTTTTTAATGTTTTGCTTATTAAAGACTGCAAGACAAATATAGCATCAACTTTTGACACTATGATTGTCTTTTTTGTTTACTTAAAGCCACCTATTTTATTAATATTCACTACATCAAAAAATCAATCTGAGGCTATTATTAAAAAAATTGAGATGAAAAGTTTCCCAAAAAAACAAACTTTCAAAACATTATTATGCCGCTATAATTATTAGTATAAGCATCAGTTTCCCTTTCTTAAATAACCGTAACAATGTTACCTATTAACGAGATGTAAAATAGTTACCAGATTAAAAAGTATTTAACAATACAACCAGGCAAGGCAAAATGGACACCTATTTAATTATTAGATCTTCGCAACAATGCTTTAGATGCTGCTTAAATTATTATAAGCTTTAAGTATTTCATTACCAGTAATATCGGCATTCCGAGTTAATTAAAAACTGAATTTGAAATATTGTTACATGTATATCTTCATAGATCGTGTATAAAAGTCAGTTTCCATTTCATTAAGCGTGCAGGGGAAGTATATCTTCATTGGAAGTATTTAGAATAAAAGCCTCGTTCGTACAGGTTACTTTTAACATTTTTGTTTTTTTTCTTAAAAAATCCTTCGGGTTATTGTTTTCTCATGTAATCATTTCACCTTACTGTGCATATAACCATTTCACGTTTACAAATTTATATTCCTAACTTTCTATGTATGCATTTGTTAATACATTGTACAAGTTTTATTATGGTCTCTTCTCTAGATTTATCATAGTTAAAAAGAGGACAAAAGATTACTTGAATTCAATATATAACAGAGTTTTTTTTTTTTACATATATTTTTCATGAAAACCAGGATACCAGGAGACATTGAAACGAGTATGGGAATTATTATAAGAACACTCCTAATTCCTATGTTACAGCGACCCTCTAGCCAAATTTACCTTTCATAAGACTTCAGTTGCACTCCAGAACTGTTTTAAAACAAACATAGAACAATTGGTTTTTTCTGCAGCCGTTTGGTTTACGGTTCAGTGTCTAGAACTTAAGGTCATTAATTGTACATACATGACCAATATTTATATTCTTATGGGATATATGAAGGGATTTTAGGCAATTACAATTTCCCTTTTCCGAGCAAATAATATGAGGCTTTCTGATGTTACCTTTTCTAATGACGGGTAATTCGTTATTTTGTCTTATTATGATTTAACATAGGTCAAACCATACTACACAACTTACAATCTCTTTATTCATTTATGGAACTATCACACATTAATGCACAAATTACCATCCTCTGTTAAAGGATAAAATAATTTGCTTTTTTTTACAACAGTTTGTAGTAAACAATGTAAAACCCTTTCCTGATGAATCAGGATTATCATTGGCTATTGAAAACGCGGCAGGCTATTTTTGGGTAACAAATGATGTAAGAGAGGGTTACTTTTCCCATCGTGAATTTATTCGTCAAATACGTGAAAAACGGAACCAAACTTACCAATGCTGGACCAGATTCTTAATAGGCCAAATGCAATATGGAAAAACCGTATTTTTAACTGATATCATGATCAAAAAATAAATATAAATAAAATAGGGCTTCATTAATTAACCTATCATTTGATATGCTAAATTCACGAGCTAAGTTAAACCAAAGCTTTTAAATCTTCAGGAATCTTCGTCCATGAACAAATGACACTTTGAAAAATCAATATATGCAAATATACAAATCTAAAGTTACCGCGAATTTCTTTACCTTTTTCATTTGCATATTTTTCTACCAATCATTGAACATAGCCTTGAAAATAATGTTTCATACCCGTACATATTCACACCAAACCCCTTTTGTGTACCTTACGATGGATAGACCCGTTGTGTACCTTACGATGGATAATAACAAACTGATTGCTAGTAACATTTGAGCCATGAAACCGAAAATATACGGTACGGATTGTGTTACATGTAAAAACCAAACAGAAGAACAGTGTGAAGTTGTGTGTTATATTTTCAATCAAATCATTGTCATTTCTTGTTCGTACTCTAGTAACGCACAAGGAAGTAATCGTTTTATGTCCCCAATAACTTACTGTGGTATTTAATGGACAGTAACTATGTGTAGGAGTTGGAGGATTCGGTAGGGTACCAGTGCTGAGGATTATCAACAAATCATTAGGGTCGGTAACACTACCAACTGCCCCACACGTATTTAAAAATCATGAAAAACATTATACTTATCTATGAACCCAAAGTTTCCGACCTTATTTAAATCTTATCCTTGACAGGATGGTTACCGTTAACATCACTGCTATCTTCTATTGAAAAACATTTTATTTTGACAGATAATATAAGTTTACCAGTTATTCAACTTATTCAAATCATATTTAGGCTCGCGCGTGGTGAAAGCATAGCACGTGTGGGGTTCTAAGTGTAAGGAAACTGAATAACCGGAATAAACCCACGTGATTGCGCAGGTGACAGAAAAACAGAAAAACAAATAACTAAAAATACACTGTTTACAATATTTATTATATAATAAAATGCACAAGACTGTAGAGGGACTTTCTTTTTTTTAAAAAATCTTTAATGCTCATTTATCTAATGTGTACATAGATGTTTACATTGACTTACAATTACTACAATTAAAATACAAATGATAATAAAAAGAAATGAAAATTAATTTACAAAGTCGTTTCATTACAGTTTCAAAAATATATTCTTTTTGTTATTTAGCTTTCATATTAACGACATTGAATACACATGTACATCTGTATAACAAGTCTCCGGTACTGCCATTCTCATCTATAAGAATGACTTCATTTCGTCTCACTCCATCAGTTTTGTAACAATATGCGTTTTGTTTCTGTATATAGCTATTAGCAGTTTGATAAGTTATTACACCATGTAGTGCGCCTGCGCAGATGCTGTACTCTATGTTTTCAGTCCAATACATGTGCTTGTTTATGCGAGTACATTCTGATCTACCGGAATTACTGACTTCGTTTTACACGGAGTGAAATGTCGGTACAGACAGAGTGATACAAAGGGAAGTAACTCTCTTTAGTGAGGATGGTCCTTAGTTTTGAGGGATGGCAATTACAATGATTTTATGTTCCAAACTACTTATACATGGTTGCTATGACTTCAATAAAGGCGTTGCTCGGGTATAACTTAGCCTTTGATCCACAGCACTACTTCTCCAGTTAATCCGGTCTTCCTTCGCCAACAAAAACCTTATACTTAATTACAATAAAGCTCTCAAAATAAATTTTTATGTAAATCAAATCATTCAGTAATTCAGTACCATTCACTTTAAAGATGATTGGGCCATGAAAATGTTATAGACCTTTACGAAACCAAAATTTTAAGTTTCTTAAAAACAATAATAACATAAGAAAATGTATATAAATGGCAAGATGAGGTTACATGACAAACAAATGCTGGATTCTTTGTGTAATCTAAGTTAACAGTGAAGTTTTACCGTCTGGCGTAGTGATAGTCAACTAACGTGCGGTAATTAGGTCGACAGCGGGAAACATAAGACGACCCACGTTATAAAAATTAACATTTAATTTAATTTAGTTGTTCACAAGGTGATGGTAAATGTGGTATTAACGGTAAGCTAATAACATTTGCTACTCCACAAAATTACTAATTTCGTTTTACATCCCCATTATAAAAAAAAATAAAAAGACGTTTCGGACAGGTAGTGGGCCTTTACTGTAAACGTCAATATTTTAGCGACGTTTTTCCTCTAATATTTGATTGCGCACAAACATGTAATTTTAAAACATCCAAATTGTAACAAAGGTTCTCTTTCGAATCAGGCTGTGTCATACAGATGTGGAGCCTCTCTTTGTGCAGAGCGAAGGCACTCGTAGTTGTTCACTTCTATAGACGTACCGACTCTAGACGGTTCACTCCTTATGGCGTCGATAGCTTCATAGGTACCATCTAAAATACCGAGTATCATAAACATAAGCCATATAGCCGGTGATTGTCGCGGGGATGATATTTTTTTGATACAAAAACGCGAAATTTACTTACGGCAAAATATCCCAATTAACGGTATTGCTGAAACTACGTATCTATTCCAGAATTACGAAAAACAACAAAATGACTGTTCAAACACAAATCATCCCTTTTGTTTTACGCTTACATATCAAACATGATAATTGTCTCTCGGGAGTTATATAACCAATTAAAACAAGGGTTATAAACGTTCAATAATTTAAGCCAATGAAAACCAGTATTATAAGAGAGATATGTTATTTTGTATTTTAATGACACATTTATCTACAACCTGTATCATGTTTCGGGCCCTGTCCAATATCCGACAGATGGATGTCTTTTGTAGGCTTTGTAGTGTCTTGCTGATTCCGTAGTTGGTGTCTTCTTGCTTGGACAATCAAGGCGATGACCAGAGCCAGTATGACAACACCTAATCCGACACCGATACCGACAGCAGGGGTATTCAGACTATCATCGTCCCCACGTGGTGCATACACAACTGAAATATATGTTATTTTTGATGATTTACATTATCTTACCATCAAACCTTTCTATAAAAACCATCCAAGAGACCAAGAAAAATTGTCTTTATAGGCAATAAAGATCACCTTCTAATGCAGGTAGGCTATTAAGATCATCCAAGGGGCAATGAAAATAATTTTTAAAGTAACAAATATTTCATAGCCTTTTAAGACCAACTAAGGCACCAAGAAAAACAAATGGTCTCTATAGTCAATGCTTTTAATACACGTGACAAAATTGTCTAGAAATTTACAATTTTGGAAATAAAGGAAGTTAAAGATCCATTGATTGAATTATTGATAACCATTGACCAATTGTCACAAACACTACCTGAAAGTTAACTGCATAGTTGCTAACGACTAACACTCACGACCTTTATCCAGAAGTGGAGGGTTTGTCAGGTAACTTCCCTAATGTCGGGAAATCTTAACCACTCGCCACTGCGAACCCCTCCTTCAGATAATTGATGCCATATCGTATCATGTAAAACGTATTCTCGTAATGGTGTAAGTATCATTTTTACATTAAATACCTCTTATATCACACTTTTCTCCTGTGAGCCCTCCTGTGCATGGCGTTAAACAACTTCCAGTGTCCTTGTCACAGCTTGCGTCTTGACAATGGCCACAAATACCCAAACATTCGTTTCCATAGAAACCGGAAATGCATTCTGTAAATATAGAGGGATCTCATTTAACATTCATATTCCTATGTACTATCTCGCATTCCAATAATTTCTTTACCCATCCTTATTTTCGTCGATGTAATGCAATGTTTAAGAGAAGGTTCCATAATTTCCACATAACGTCACTTAATAGTTATCCTGCAATGATTAGGAACGATAAAAGTAGATTAATAAAAAATAAAATAAGGAAATCTGTAAAAGTTTGATTTTTTTTTCCAGGGATTTTAGTGTTTACATGGTTAAACCAAGTTACAGATAATCAGAATTAAGCTAAATTTCCCCTGATGATATATTGATTACCTGAACACCCGCCGGTATCCTGCATGCACGGTCTATCCTTGCAGTTGTTTGGACAATTCTTTGTACAGTTGAATCCATAAAAGTTAATCTGACAACCTGAATGCAACAAAAAATATTTTTCTTTTCTGAATATCGCATTTAGCGTGAGAGAGTTAATCTATGTGAATTAAGATCTATATTTATATTGATAGAAATGACTGTATATGTACATTTTTTAGCTTAGTCAAATTTTAGTGCAAACACGAAATTTTAAAATATGATTGATTGGCGGGGATATAAATTTGCACAATTTAATGGTTCAATTACGGAATTAGCCTTTTACAAAGTTGAACACTGTACATCAATTAGCACTTCAGACAGTGCAAAAAGCGCTAAAATAAAACTACCGCCACAATAAGTCTGTATAAAATATTAAGTCTTTAAATCCATGAATGTTAATCTTCACGAACTTGTGTTGAAACGGAAATCGCGAAATTTTACAGATATTTTGTTTACAATACAGCATTCGATGAGGTTACATTTATTCCGTCTTTGCATATTATTGAGGTAGCTCCCTTGCAGGTAGGTATCGATTGTTACGTCATTGTTTTGTGAGCGCAATACACGTCGTTTTCTTCTAAAAGTATGACGTTACGCTCGCAAACACATGACGTCACAATCAATACCTATCCGCAAGTGCAGATAACTCTGTAATATGCAAATTCGGAATAAGTACCTGAACAGCGACCATCTGCTCTATCACAAAGACTGTCTCTGCAGTTCTGCGGACAGGCTTGGTCAATCGCTCTCCGTAATATCCTGGTATACATTCTGTAACAATGAACAGGGATTTAATATCAATACAGATGTGTTGTTTTATATCAAGTGGTATTACGCTATAAATGGCGACGGAATCTGGGAAGAATCCTCCTTTTATTGAAAGAAAATAATTTTGAAACACATTTTGAGGTAATATTGATGTTAACATGAAAAGTTTTACACTAACACTAACATGAAACTATTCCATTTTTTTCATTTATGCATTCATTATCCTTTCTAAAATGCTGTCAGGCGTTACTGACCAGTTAAGGTTTACGACCTGTTTAAATAAGTGATTGTTTGTATGCGATTTTCCCGACAAGGTAAATAAGGACTCGATGTATATGCCTTTGTGAAGTTGAATCCGGTCAAACCAGCGCTCCTACTATATGCTATAAACACTAGTCAACATAATCGCATGGTTATTTGGTGACATAAAAGTCTACTGAATCCTGTGGACTTGCAAAAAAAAGTGTTTTGCATATTTTGTCAAAATTTCCAAACAACACAACATCTACAAGTCAACGTTAATATAAGGTACAGACGGAATCGCATAAGCATTTTATATCAACTACTTATGTTCAAATACACCTAAATAAGAGGTGATATAAAGTCATACAAAATCACTGGGTTAAACAGGGTCTTAAACCTTAAAACTAATAACAGAATACCATTTTAACAGTGGGGTCATTACAAACATTATAAGAAACGATATATATATATATATATAATGTAACTTATTCCGTCATACTACAGAGTTATCTCCCTTCCGGATAGGTTTTTATTGTGACATCATTACTCTCCCAGGGTGCATTGTGGTCTCCATTTTTCGCACGTGGGGACGGAAATGAACCCTAGGACACACTCGCAAAAATTTGGGGTTTTTTGTCTGAAAACAACGACGTTACGCTCCAGAAAAAAAACATGACGTAAGTAGTCCCTACCGACATGGGTAGACCTAACTCTGTAATACGCAAATAGAGAATGATTGTGAAAGCCACATACCGTCACACTTGCCATTAGCTTGTAGGCAAGCAAAGTCTCTACAATTAGCTGGACACTGATAGTCACACATGTCGCCGTAATACCCTGGTTTGCATCCTAATGATGGTTAAAATAAATATAGCAAAGTGTACATGACGAAATAATACTTGTTTATAAATAGATGATCTGATC
>NW_027188721.1:0-14361 GCF_041381155.1 Argopecten irradians | reverse complement strand
GATCAGGCGTGACGTCGTTCATGTTTTGAGCAATCGTTTACTTTTTCCAAAGGCTTCGAGATTTACACTACAAGATTCAAATCAAATATTAACATTCGGCAAAGGTTGGATGTCTTTTTGAATTGTATGTATTTTCTCGTAAAGGACTAGCTCAATGATTGCAATAGGTGGTATCCCTTAATCACCTGGGAATATTAAAAGATGTTTACTATATTGTAGGCCAATTTCGTGTAGTACAGAAACTGCCGCATGTACTGTACATAATTGTATTAATTGATTCTGAAATTTGCCAAGGACCTTTATGAAGTTATTCAATATTCGTTATATTAAATGGTATAAATATAAATCCTTTGGCTGTTTTGTTTTTTTTTTAAACAATTGTTATGAAAACTTTATTTAAATTGAATTGTTGAAACTGTGAATCCTGGTGTGTGTTCAAGGATATAGATCTCCAAAAACACAAAATATATCAACGAATATAAGGCGTGTACAGTAACTGAATCTTGAGACATAACATCTGACATGACGTAATGTTTGATTATTCATGTTTCAACTCGTTTTCATTTATATCGTGCTTTCTGTGTTTTTTGTTTTCAGCGCTATGTCATAATATATTTTTTGTATTTACGACGGTTGAAACACGTAGTAAAGTACAAAGGAATTAGTAACTTGACAATTTTAAAATAGTTGTTATAAACATTCATATCATGGAATGAATTTATACATTCATCACACACACACACATTAATGGTAGGGAAAAGGGTTGCTAGCTCTAACGTACTTTTCGCTAACTGGCGCATTTTTGTATTCAAATCATGGCAATTTTACTAAACTGTGTTATAATGTTTTAGTATTAAGTCTACTAGCTTTTATCTTATGTTTATTTTGTTATTCATCAAAATGATTTGACTTTACGTTTAATACATGTAAGGATGTATGCTCTCTATTACGCTCAAAACAAAAATTTCCTTTCATACCATGATAGTAAATGAATTACACACGACGTAATTAAAAAAAATAAGGTACAATTTCCATTGATTTCCAAGAAAGTTTGTTTTTTTGCAAATCAATAAATAAAGTCCATTTGTCTCCTATGTTGACCTTCACGAGTATACGGCCAATTTTTTTGCGTCATTCTCAGATGTGTTTTTCATAGTCGGTTTGGAAAATGAAGTATTCCAAAAAATGATTCATTTTAACATTTAAATCAGTTATTTAATGATAGTATCTAACAACTGTTTAAAGTTAAATTGAATTATTGTTCTGGAAGCCATAACGCATAAATTATCAATACGGTACTACTCTAAAAGCTGTTGATGATAATAGTGCGTTCTGATTTTTATGGAATATTTTATTTCAATAACGATAAAAATCATTTCAAGATTAATCATTCTATTTCAATCTAATCTCGTGATATTCTCAAATGCTATTGAGGTTCTCTCTTTTCGTTAAAATAATTACACCGTTGTTTCAACCAATCAGGGACGATGTTACAAACAGCGATGCCATTTTTTATATCCAATGAAAAATGGTAGTGTACAAACAAGAGCGTCAGTCAGAACACCATAAAATGCCTCTCATATCAATAACAATACTATTTTAGTTTAATATGTCTTCATGCCATTTTTGCCGAACATGAAATTCTTGTCGTAAACAATATGATATTCATTTTTTAAGAGATCACTGAGAGCGCCATTACGCTTTGATAAACGAACACGTGACATTAAGTTGACCTACCCAAATTAACCATATGATCTTATTTGTCTGGGCGAAAATAACACAAATCGATAAATGATTAATTTAACATACACCTCCACATCGCTGATATATGGGGAGTGTCCCCATACATATTTTATGTCGTGTCCAGTACAACATAACATTAACTGGAGCCATATGGGATCATCTCGCCATTGATACTTTAATCTATTTACGCAGATATCATTGCTGTAGTGTGTATATTAATTTGTATATATTAGTAGTTAAATTATTGGGCCCAAGTTTTCGCTAACATTCCATAAAGGATAGATTCACTAACTTAAAATTCCCCAATGGAATATCAATTACAGATGTTACAGGTAAACATCATCTCTTAAGATAAGGAGCCTTCCTTAAAATCTGTAATGCTTTCCTATCGGAGAATTTTTAAGTAAATGAATTCAGTGGATTTACAGTAATGATCGTGAACACCTGTCCGTTATTGTAGCGTTCATGACTTTCTCAGTATCGCTATATTTATTCTGCGATCTGTTCCAACACAATTAAAGACAGAAGAAATGTACAGCTGATCTTCGTTCGTCCTGTTCTGTTTCTGGTTACTCACTTAGCTTTAGTTTCCTTCTTACTAACAATACTTTCAAACTTTCATTCAAGCTAACAAAGATACACGCACACTAGGCATCAAAACGGTAACCCCCCGATCTGTGTAAAATGGAGCCGCCCCCCCCCCCCCCCCATCCCCCCCCCCCTCCCCGTGTTGTTCGCATAAATGTTGTCAATGATCTAAATAAAAACAACTAATAGATGGTTTCTCATTTGTTTTATACAAGACAAAGAATGTTTTTAAATTATATCAAATATATAGGAATATTACGGACATCGTGTTTATATCTACAAAAGTGAACATGATAAATAAATAATGGACAGAATTTCTCCTCTACTACCGAACTTACTTAACAGTATATATTTCTATAATAAGGATTATAAAAACACGTTCGTGTATAGTTTTACTGAAACTTGTGTTTCTCTTATACAGTGTTATTAGTATGTATTATGTGTCTCTTTGGTCACTGATGGATCGTCTACTGGAGGCATTCCATTCTTTTTTTTGATCGGAACTGAAATGATGAACATATTACGTGTAAGTATAGAAATAGGGAAACATATAGATCAGTGTTTGTTCCTCTTTATACATAGTATAGCGAGTTTTGTTGTTATCCGATATGATTTGATTTTTTTGGAATGTGCGTGTCAAATTCTATAGGATGCGGTTTTTGTATATATTGGCTCGGTTGTTGCGCGTTATTTGATTCATATGGGTTTTTATTGTCACGTTTTTCGGTTATAAATGTTCATCGTCGCGAAAATTTTTACACGCGACAAATAATAAAAAACACATAGATACTATAATAAATTTACCATGTTAAGTCCTAATCTCTTTAATTTTGATCCATGAAAATAACCGGTTTAAACGGTACATGTATAACATTGAAATTCTTGAATAAATCTCCTCCTTACTGAAAATATTTCCCATTAATTCTTTATGAAACAATTTACAAACGTTAATGTACTGGACTCTTTCCGAAAGAAAAAAAAGTAATGCCTAAACTATAAATCGATGTCCTTCTGTTCTTTGAACGAAAACATATATATGAATTGTAACGATAATAAACTTAACGGAGAAGAAGGCAGATATTTTGGTCGTGCTGCCGACAATGCCTTGTCATTATCACTAAAATAGTTCATATGTATCTCTTAAACAATTTCTCCCTCCTTCTGTTTTCCCTCTCTGCATAATACATGTGTGAATTGGGATTATGTTTAAAATCACTGCAATATACTTTAAATCAACTTTATTTTCGAGATTAAAATATGACGCATCTTCGTTATTTTCGGACACATTTGCAAATAGATAATTTTTATCATCAAAGCCCTTAACTGATATTAGTACAATCATATAGAATTATTTTCGAAGCATATCAGTTCGCATTCGCGCCCTTCCACGAAATTGCGTAAAACATTTATTTTCACTAAAAGCGTTTAATAAAATGAAGTTTTACAGTAGAAAGCGAAAATAGTCAATTGTGGTTCTAAAATGCTTGATGTGATATGACCAAGGCGCTGCAGAGAACCATTGTTTTTTGTTGGTTACAGAAACCAATAATAAGTGCCGTATGTCTTCCAACTAATGCCACTAGACACTTCCGATTGTTTTTTATCACTAGCGCCGACACCCAGAATTGCTGTCGTGATATAAACAGGGCAATTATGTCTTAAAGGTTATTCGGGAGAAGATTCGCCAAATATATAAGCTATATACCAAAAGTTTGATATAAAGTGATGTATGATAGGTATAAAAGGTTGATATTAAGGGTTTGACGTTTCAGTGTAAGTACAATGTAATTGGCTGAGTTGTTTCGTTCATTTGCCTTGTCTACTCAAAATATGGAAGGTCAATCCATAAATCCATAAAGAAAAAAATGCGCTTTCAGAACAATCTTATCTCGCGAGGTACCGGAACAAATTTGTTTTATAAAAACAATAATCTTGTAGAAAGCAAGGACTTCCTTAGCATCTATAAACATTTCCTTTCCATTTGTATGACGTATATCACAAAGCTTCAAAACCAGTCGGATGTTGCATGTTTCAAAGGCATATGTTATATCCGATCCCTATGATGTGAGATTTAGATATTCTCAGTCTTTATTCAGGTGAATTGCTTATAGCTTAAAGTTTATTTGTAACAAACAAGTACGATAAGTTATTCCATCGGATTGTCCCTTTCTACAATATTTTAGATACCGTACGTTTTATATTGCAATATTGTTAAAATTTAATCGGGTATAAACTCGAAGCCTATCTTCAAAGTATTTGTGTGTCAAACCGAAACATTTTTACTTTTAATTTAAGTACTTCAAACCCAAAAAACTCGGTTTGTTGACATTTTAATTTTACTATTCTAATTTATAATGCATTTTAAACTATTAAAAATTTGATTTATTTATAAATGAAATGCAGCGATCAAAAAAACAACAAAGTTGTATGATTTCAGTTAATAAATCTTATAGAAACATATTTTGTGACGTCACAGATTGACTTTTTTTCTCGAAACCCCCATTCATGAAAGATCAGTCATCGCTTTTGAATGGTAGGTAAGAGTTTTGTCAAATATTGAAGATGAGAGTAATTGAGAATATCAATGGATACATAAAAGTACATATTGAGTTCATACCTGATTTTTCCTCCAAAGTAAAATGGTCAGAATGCAAAGAAGGGACAACCCCAACACCAAGTCCAATGGGCAATCCATACATCCAGTATTACGGCACTAAATGAAGATAAATCACACCCATTAACTCCATTTAATCACCTCTGATGAAAGTTCACAATGGACTGCTCTATTCTTTGATTTACAAGTGCCTAACTGGGTGTCTTCTGGGGGTTAATGAGCTAATGGCATTGTTTCAAGCCATTTTTCAGTACATAGCAGGAACAAGACATTTGAGCAATCATTGTCATGCAATTAAAAAAAGGAACAGTTTTTTGAAATACATAGCAGCATGTAACATCATAAAATTCAAATAAACCTGAACCCTTCAATATTATCTGCATGTATCACCAGCCAAATGCCTTATCTAGCATGTTGTCCATCAAACAGGAATTACCTGCTGAATGCTCCAGAAATTGGTTTTTAAAACTCTAACTATCAAGGAGATGCCGCGACGGCGAAAATGGGGGTCAGATGAGGAAAATTGACAAATTGAGTTTTATACATTTTTTTATTGCAAGCTTACATTATAAATTAATGTAAAATCCAAAAAAATTAAGGTCTCTATGTGGTACTCGTTATGGAGGAAAAAATTGTTTTTGTTTGTTTACCCTGTATCACTTCACTGAACACAGAAAAACACAAAGTCAAATAACGTCATAAAAGTATTAATATTTGCAACACATAACAAAAGGGATATATTGACAATGTCAAATACTTTTGGAATAATCCACAACATATATTTCAAAACCAAACCAAAATATTTTATGTTATCCCTTCTTAATTACGAAAAACTAAATTGTCCATATCATTTTAAAAACGTCGTTTACACGTACAAATGTATATACATCAAAGGGAGATAATCTAATGTCAAAATTTTTTGAAAAGAATTCAAAATTTAAATATTAACTCCAAAGCCATAAATATTGAAATGATCACACTTCTTAAATGTTTGATAGATCATGAAGCTAGCAAAGTAATAACATTCAGTAAAATATTGGAATAATTACTGAGAATTGGTATAAATAGGCTGGAAAAGTCAGGTAAAAAATGGAAAAGGAAGAGAGGGAGGGGGCCGTTTAAATCACACCGATTTATATATATACATGTAAAATTTATATGCACACAGCCTTACTTCACTTCCCTACATCGGTACTAATTTTTGTGTCTAATATATATTAGTAATATTGATCCTCAATTACTTTTAATTTCCAACTTTAAAATCAGTCTAAGTTTAATAGTACTACCGACTAGTATATCCACTAGGAATAGATAAAAATTTGGAGAGACAGCCAATAAAAAACAAACAGTGAAGGCTACTTAGTGTTAATAATCGGTTGTTTAAAATCACATTCAATGATCGGTTTAGGGACAACCTACCTACTAATTATCAATTTTTTGAATTTGGGGATTTACATTTATAGAAAAACTTTTTTTTTATATTTAAGTGTATTCAACCTTTTTATTTTCTCTGAAGAATTTTTAGAAAGATTATCTTGTGGCAACGGTTTTCAACGAAGTTGGTTTTTTTTTTAATTCAAATTATTGTTTATCTAACATGTCACTAAGGGGACATTTTGAGAAAATTTGTTTTTACACCAATATACAAATGATAAAGGTTCAGAAACAATATTAAAATAAGCACAAGTTATCTCCCATTTTAATAATTGATTATTGAATTTCATAATCGATAGTCTTTAGGAAAATCATAATCGATCGATCATCAATGAAACAAAAACAAATATAATAATAATCAGTCCCAACACTAGGTGGTAGAATCAAAGGTCATGTTGTATATCACACATATAACATTTAAAGACAAAGTTCTGTTGTCAAAAGGAATATCCGCTCACAAATTTCCTACATAAAATAAAACTTATTTTCCATCACTACAGATCTTTTGAAGACAAGACACGCCTTACAAATGTGAAACAATGTAATATAGCAGTCATTTTTCATCGTAAAAAGTAAAACCTTTCCGTTTGCATGGAACATTTGGTACTTGGTTGCTTTCTGTCAGATCCATTTCTGACTTTGGTACAGTGGGTTTTGGACAGGTATTGTTTTTTGACACTTTCACTTTTACAAAATTCCCTAATATTGTCATATAAGTACCATTGTCTAGAAGGGTAATCTAGTCCCTTTTGACATAATTTCCTCTGGTTCATCTCTGCAGATGGAAGGATTTCCTTTCTCTTAAGTAGATTGACTGACACTGGAAGTGAGTCACCCGACTTCCTTACACACAACACTTCACCTGGCTTTGTAGATTCCACAAGAAAATGGTGGTATTTTGTCAGGTTTTTCAATGGCTTGAAGTATTGTTTCAGGTAACACTTCCAGTCCCTAAAGATGACTGGGTTTTTCTCATCTTGAACCAACTGTGGAATATTGTGTCCACTCCGTGATGAAGTTGTAACTGTGCGAGCAACTCCTCCCTCGAAAACTTTCCAGCATTACTAATATCTCCAGCGCAATTTCCACACATCCAAAATGCCAGTCAGGAAATCATAACTGTTGGATGGCCAGCAATCATCATCGAGTAACTGGATACCAACATGACATTTCTGACCTGTGTAATACAATAAAACAAAAAATGAGTTCATTGTTCTACAAAAAAACTTTAAAAATTACCATTAGAAGGAAATTTAATAGGTACTAAACTGCTATACAATATCAATATAAAAAAAAATTAAAATATTTATAATTAATTGTTGCAAATCTATAATAAATTCCAAATTTTGAATATTTTAATATTGATCGGTTTTCTGAGAAACAAACTATTTAGAATTGTATCGACGTGATTGATGACTAAAATAGTAAAAAACTGAAAGTCAGTGACATCCTAATCTATATACATATAATTAAAACCTCCCCACCCAATCTCAAGGTATTCATGTAGTTCTAATGCTACAAATTAATCAGGGTCATGATGTGGGTATTGACTTTTAAATCTCAAATGTCTGAAATATGAAATTCCATCATTGTATTGCACAATTTGGTTTATTAAAACAGGAAAATGTCATAATTCTATATATATGGAGAAATGAAAATTTTAAGATCAGCATATATATATAAACAAAATTGTGGTTGAAGTTCAAGCCTAACAAACCTATGAAGGGGACTTTACCAACTATCACCCCTCCAAAGGGCATACCACAAACACAATGTTGTTTTTATTCTGTCCACTGCAGTTGTCAAAATGGATGTTGGCGATCTCTTCTCCATGTCCATGATGATGAAAATTAGTGATGGACCATGTCTGATAACCTGAGTTAGCTCCCTTTCCTACTCCTGAACTTTCAGCCTCATCCACCAAATAGAAAAACTTGCTGTCCTGTTGAATAATTACAATGTATTGATCAAGTAAAGGAATACTGTAGTTAATTCCTACCAGTTTCATTGGCAATATCAACAAATGTGTACCACTGGAATCATCACGCGTCACTCAATTTTTAATTGAAATCCCAACGCTCATATCATTAAAGGAAATTTTTAATAAAAGGTGTTTTAAGGTAAATGATATACATGTAATTTAAATTACCAATAATTTTGATTATGTTTGATTTGATTTAATTTGCAAATCATAAAACTGATGTATTTTAAAGATCAATTAATTAATTGGTTTTATGATTATCTTAAGCTTATTAAAGTAAAAACTGGGGGGTTAATTACCTGAACCTTCCGAGCAGATTCCAAAGACACTGCATTTCCTTGGTGTCTTAAAGAAGATTGGACCAACTTGTTGAGCATGATGGGGAAAATGAACTTGTTGTGCGAAATCCCAGGAATAGTGGAAAGCACCTCTCAACTGTACAGGGTGAATTGCCTACAAAGAAATAAAGACAAACCATATACATTTCTACATAACATGAGCCCTTTACTACATCAAGTATATTTGTTTTTTTTTTATATATATAATTAATTTGATAAATAACATTCTGTTCTTAAAATCAAATACATTGTACATGTAGTTAAGTTTAATTGAAATCAAATAAGATTTCATTATGAACATTCAGATTTTTTCCCAATTCATGAATAAAAATTTAAAGGTTTTATATGTAAAAAAATTGAAAGGCATTTCATGTAATATTATATTCCCCGGTATGTATACACGAGTGGTCTTTATCTTAACATTCTAGTCTACTGAAAGCTAGGCTGAAAAGCTGTAATAGCAGACTTGGAAAACCTGTTTAAAATAATAATCTATATAAACTTTGAATAATTCTGATATGCTTTATTTAAAGATGTCTATCTGAAGAATCTATTGCTCAGCAAAAAATGTAAATATTGATTTGTATTTCATTATTATTAATTACCTGTTGTCTTCTCTGTTTCTGACAATAACTTGAACTTTTCTTTACTCTCTGTGCACTGCTTTCTGTATATATCTCTCTGTTGTTTTGCCTGAAGAGTACAGTATTCCTCCAAGACTTGTTTCTTTTCATCATCATTTATTGAACCAGTAGCAGATAATTTCAATGAAAAAATTTGGCAAGAGTTACACAAGTCTGTACATGGTTTCATAACTGTGATATATGGGCATAGATCATGCCATACTCTTTGGAAGGTGCGTAGACTCACTCGTCTATAATTCATTTTGCCGGCCAGTGAATCAAACTTTTCAAAAATGTCCATGGCAGTTGTATCCGAGGGAAGAAGAAGCACTTTTTCAGACCTGTAATTTGGTAATCTTCCCGGAATAGGCAATGCATTGTCTCTAGCAAATTTTGACAAGAATGTCTTGATATTCTGTCTGTCTTGTACAGAGAGAGCATTATGCGGAGCTTTTCCAGAATTTCCATGTTTTCGTGGCATCAAACCAACAGTATCTAGTGACTTACTAATTGCCTGTAATTTGTTCTTGCTGATGCCATGAATAAAACAAAATGTAGTTCTACAAACACGGATTCCATTGAAATAAAACTCCTGATATGGTCGCTCTCGTTCCTTTATCTTGTGTTTCTTAGATTGGGTATGACTGCCAGATTTACGATGAGCAAATAGCTCAGCCTTAACAGTAATATCTAGTTCATCATGTGTTAATTGGTGACAATGTTCTCTAAATTCAAATGCCGATTCTAAGTCTATTTTTACACTACATGCTTCTCCACCATACACTTTACAGCCACATGTGTCATTACGAAATTTTGCCTGTGCTATATATTCAATAGTGTCACATTCAGTGGGATCTGTTGAAACAAATACAACATCATTATCATCTGATGACTTATCGGACTCGTAATTACACTCGTCTTCACTGGAATCTGACGAAAGTTCTCTGAAAGCATCGGCGCTACCCTCGGATGATGTGTACAGTCTTGAATAATAAAGTTGATCAACAGTCTCTATTTCATCTATAAATGGTTTATCCTGATTCAAAATAATTTCTGCTGGAATGCTACAACAACTATTGTTCGTTGCAGTAGATAGTTGACTCATTTTAATGATTCAAGTCTAACATGATTTCGTGCCATGGTACATTAATTCAAACTGTCGAATAAGTATAAGCTTACGTATGATACGCGTTTCATAACATCGCGAAGTATAAAGTGATACTACTTTAACTACTCAGTTTGAACGTTCCTTCATTAATATAACATCGTATCTCACCTACCGGGCTTGGTTTTCATTGATCAAGTAATCATCATTGCAGATTACACACTATGACAATTCAGAGAGATGTAAACGTACGTGTTGTTGTCATTACGCCACTAAGAAACTAACTAGAGTGATCTCCCGTAAACACCGGGTGCGTTCGGGTCCGTGCTTCTATAAATATGCGTAAGCTTGTGTCATCTTTGGGATTCCAGTATATTAACAATGCACATTTATTATTTTGAAACAAAACAATTAACTCATAAGCCAATATAATAAGTAACACATTTAATTTAGTGTCGTATTTTATTTAACACACCATGTCTTCACAGCAGTTATCAAGTTTGTCGGCAAGAAGCAAAGATAATTGGATCTGCCGATCGAAGAATAAAAGAATTTACGAGATCAAACAGTTGTTTATTACAGTTGATAAACAAAGTAATAGTTTGACTTTAATTATATTGTACATTTCATGGTGTCCAAGCTTATGTGTTGCTAGACTAGTCAATATATTGTGTGAAAAAAAAAGTCTCCGATCACGTCACAGAAAAAATACAGCAAAATGTCTCGTGATTTTAGACGGCTTTTTCTCAGAATGAGGCTTGCCGCATCTGTACCCATTTTCGCAGTCGCCGTTCTCCCTAGTCCCTAGTCACTCCCTAAGTAAACGGTTGAATCTTTATTGAAGCAATTCAGTTTATTCTGTTTGTAAAGTATTCAACCTGAGTACTTTTGCAATTGTCTATGCTTGAATTTTTGTTCCTTTATATACTGTATATGTTATTTACCTCTTCATTTCGCATTACATCAATAAATTCACGACACATGTTTTAGAGATTAATCAATCTAAATAACTCTAACTAAAATTAGTTACATTGGTCAGCATTTTTCGATAATTTGTTATAAATCGCTTCGCTGCTCCATGTTCCTTATGATGCAGTGTTCTATTTAAACGCCTTACCAAAATGTACTTTAATAATTTACTTCAATAAAGAATTGACGCATGAATGGTCTATTCTTTAATATGTGTCTCTGTGCAAAATGTTCATTATTCGCAAACAACTTTTTTCTTTGTTTTAAACTTTACATGTACGTTAACTTAATACTAAATGTATAACGTGATCTATAAGTAATTAACCTAGTAGTCTTTCTCAGAAATGAATATATCTAAAGCCTATCATCAAAACAAAATTGTTAATTAATTTTCAATCACCTACAGAGCAAGTTCCGTTACTTGATGAAATTGTTAAAAACGCATCTATAAGATGCTACACATCGAAAGTTTACCCATGTCAGTCGTTGTTTAGAAGAAATATTTCCATCGCATATAAAAGCTAAATTATGATTTTCATTGAATATCTGTTAAATGGTTTTAAGAACACATGGTATTTTTGATTTTTAAGGAAATGGACTTAGTTCGTGGACATTGATAGCACTACCACTGGATAGGGGAAAGGATGTCTCAAAGACTAAAGATGATCTAGAACTTATTTCGTTTCCCATCGACTAGTTAAAATACCAAAGTGTAAATGATTGAGATCCCGATTCACATATCCGCTTACAGAAGTGTCGAAAATCGGAAATGTTTAGTATTAATATTACCAGTACAGTCCTTGATGCTTTGAGAGGCGCGCCCTTCTGTGGTGAAGCCTTCCGGACAGTGGGTACATGTTGTACTGCCTATCTTACCCTGGTACGTCCCCTCAGTACACTTCTCACACTCGTCGCCGTGCTGGAATCTACCACGGCTACATGGTACTGAAAAATTTAAACATTTATTTATATTTTTACTAGGGCTGAAACGATTAGTCGAATAATCGGAGGCGATTAGATTAATGAAGCTAATTGCTGATAATCGATTAAAGATTTTATTAATCGTTAATCGTAACATGCATAGCCAGTGCATTGTAAGCTGACTAAACACGTTGACAGATCATGGATTTCTGAGTAAGCCATTCCGACTGGAGTTTCGTCTCTTTATGTACATGTTTTGAACTCAACAAAACATAAATGATGTGAGAAATACTTGTTAAATTACGTCTCTGTGGATGTTAAAGTCATTAATCAATGAAAAAGTGGATGTCATGAGAAAGCTTGCAACACGCTGTTCGCCAATTTTCACTAGCGATCGACTCCATGTTGTTACGTCACGGAGGCCTAATCGCCGCCGGGACGCTCGGGAGCGGAAGGAGCTGTAATCTTGAACATTTAAATTTTACTATTGCATGTGTTTATCATATAAAAAGAAAGTTTTTGTTCATATTCTAATTGAATATAAGAGTTGTTGATATATTTTATTTTTTTGATCACGGAAATAAAAAAGTTCATTGACGGAAATTTGGTCATGTCGCTCCGTGGCGGCCAGATTTGGTTGATTAGTCGTACGTGTGAAGGTCACGTCAAAACAGCGGGTTAGCAGACTTGATTTAAACGATGTTACGGAAGACAACACAGGAACGGAATTCAGAGCTAATTTGGGATAAAATACGTTTGTTTTGTCAATAAATCTTTTCTTATTTGTTGGTAGGCTTATATTATATAAGGCATGTCCTCTGTCATATTATACGGTAACGTTAGGTGTTATTATTAGTTGATAAACATGGCGGACGTTTTCAGTAGTCAGTAGTAAACAATATAGTTGCCTTCAATTCAAACGATTAATCGATTAGTAATCGATTACATGTGACCGAATAATCGAATACAAAAATTACTAATCGTTTCAGCCCTAATTTTTACTGCAATCTTACGAAAATGCAGTTGGCATAGATGGCTTGGCGTGAAACGCTAAGACCATTTTCTTTTCTCTTGGAATAACAATACAAATATTATATTTTGCAAATCTTATTAACACATTTCGCCTTCGAAAGCTTTCATTTAAATGGGGTGCCGTATTATCATCGTATCAATGTTTAAGGCCACGCAGTAAGACCAACCCCCGAACATTCGACTTACCACAGTAATGTTGTACAGGGACCATGCCGACCTTGCAGTAAGACCGACCCCCGAACATTGAGCTATTCTCCATTATGGTGTATTCTGCCCCGTCCACTAGCGTATTAAAGGCGTTTCCCGCTATCTTAGCGAGCATCTCATTCAATACACTGATAACGACGTCTTTACAGCCATCAGAAGTAACTACAGTGGATACAAAAATTTTTTTTAAATTTTTTTTGGGTTACACATCGATAAAATGCCATATATAAAAACAATCACCTTATATGTCATAGTATGATATAATTATTATTAGACTTCGAGTACTAAAACAAAGCAAGAAGCGAAAAGTTGATTTATTTTTTTCTGTATATTGCATGCATCATTGTCTTAAAACATTTAATTGATTACGATTTGGAATATTTTTTTCACGTTCTGTTCTCTTTTTGTGTTTACATTTAAAGAAAAAATAAAACCATAAGAACGTCATGTAAACTCATCCTGATTATTTCACAGGTTTTATTTCTTTTTCACACTAAAATAAAAAAAAAAAACATTAGGTCTTACATTTGATTGAATCACAAGTAAAGTCTGCAGCGAAGCCCGCAGTTGATTGGCTTACAGAACGTTTAAATCGGTCCTTAGAACATCCGGTCACTTCTATGTCCACAAGGGAACATGAACCGTCCCTTTGGCACGTCAACGATTCCGTCCCCTCATATACAGCTTTCTTTATTTTCCTCTCTACAATGTCAGCTTTTGTTTCGGTGTCACACACCAGGTCTAAGTAGGATGCCATGTACTTCCAGTCCAGTTTATTTCCGTCCATTTTTTTCTGTAAAATGACT